>NW_008329142.1:1003929-1067305 GCF_000622305.1 Nannospalax galili | reverse complement strand
ATATATATATATCAACTGGTAAAGGTGCTGGCCTCTAAGCCTGATAACCTGAGGCGATTCCCAGGGTCCCACACACTAGAAGCAAAGAATAAACTCTTGCAAGTTGTCCTTTGACCTTTGCATGTTTGTGGCATGCATGCATGCACACACACTCACACACACAGATAAGTAAATAAATAAATAAAAATTAATTTAAGATACAGTTGTATCTTCTGAAGTTACTCCTTTTATTTTTAATAGGATTAATTATTAAAAATAGTTATTAACCAACTCCATTCTCTAAATTCTTTTCTTGTCAAGAATCCTAAACTCCTATAAGTATTCCTCTCTTTAATTAATATAAGTCAAATTAACATTTTTGAATGCAGCCATTGCTCACACATTGATGTGGTTTCTCAGAAAACAAAGTGAAGAGGCCGTGGTCTTCAGATCATAATAGGAATAAGGAGAATAAAGATCAGACATCCAGTCTTACTGTAATACATTCTAATAAATGCTAAACAGAAACTCTCACAGAGTGGGGAATAACCAAAGAGTGTTTAGGTCTGCCCGGGGAAGCTGGGAAATACGTATCTCAACGAGAGTGTTTTCTTGAATGAAAAATTAAGGAAAGATGGTCCAAACAAGTGGAAATATTTGTCAAGGGCATAGTCGTGTGAAAAACATTTGCGTTGAGACAAAGCAACACCTATGATGAAATTTTTGATACGAAGCTTGAATGGACCTAGAGATTTCATGAGCATGAATCACCTAGGGGCTTTTTTCCAGTCTTCTAAACTATCTTGAATTTCCATCTCCTCCAAGAAACTGTTTATTCAACCTTTTATAATTTAAGAATAATTCTACTTCACAGAGAAGACAGTAAAATAGGATTTGAGAATGTTTGTTTCCTTACAATATTACTGAATATTACACCCTCCTAATTCCAATTTTTAGATTCACTCTCTTAATTCTAGCATCCCTAAAGCTCTAAAGGGCTTCCACTGTTTGCACCCTTAACTCATTAGCTGTTTTCTTCCTAGCAACCTTTTTCCATTCCTGCTCATTGCTTGTGTGTAATTGTTCACCCTTTGTGCTTTTCTTCCGTTTCTCCATGTAAAGTACTGCTTTCAAGAAATGGCAAGGATTTTAAAGTTAATCGTAATACTTACAATATAATTTAATGTAATAGTTTCACTGGAGCTTTTGGTGTATTATCTTTTAATATTTACTATAACCCTATAAAACGTTCATTAATACTCTTCACAGGAGTAAGACAGAGAAAGATACAGATGAAGACAGAGGTTCTGAGAGGACGGGTAGATTACCAGAATGTTTTGCTTCAGCGCTGGACAAATCGCCACAACACTCTGCTTCAGTGTTGACTTTTCCTTATGTATCTCATGCAAAAATATAATGGTGAGCTCCCTCTCACTTTTACTACCTTGGTCTTATAGGGGTTGAAAACAAGAAAATTTTACATCTTATTCTTGATGTCCATTTTCTTTGTATCCTTGATTCTGGAACAATATATACAATCTTCTTTTTGAACATTTTCTTAATTTTTTATCATTTTTTAGTATTTTTTATTCTGTTATTTTTATTTTATGTGTATGAGTGCATTGCCTGCATGTATGTAAGGGCTCCCATCTCATGCAATGCTGGGTGGAGGTCAGAAGAAAGTGTTAAATCCACTGGAACTGGAGTTATGGATGGTTGTTTGCAGCTATGACAGTACTGGGAACCAAACCCAGGTCCTCTGCAAGAGCAGCCAGTGTTCTTAACAGCTGAACCATCTCTCTAACCCCTTTTTTTTGAACCCTTTGAGAGTGACCTTTTTTTTTTTTTTTTTGGTTTAGCCAAATATTCACTGAATACTCTTGAATGTGCAGGTACTCTGCTGAGGCTTATATGTGGCAATAAAGAAATTTTCTCAGAAAATATAACTATTTTGAAAAATAACTGTAATTTAAATTTAATTCTTAGATTGTAGTTTTTATTTACAAATTTTGTTTATATTAATCCTTAGAGTCTAATTAAGAATGTCAAAATAACAGAATCTAAATTCAAAAAAGATTATAAAAATAAACGTGATTTTCTGATCTCCCAACTCCCTAGACTCCTAGGCCTTCATCCAGTCCAGGGATGACCAGTGTATAGCCACCCATCTTATCATGTCCTTAGGTTTTAAACTTTGGCCATTACTTATAAGTCCTAAAAATAACTAGAGCTTGGGATCATATTAAAAAAACAAACAAACAAACAAACAAACAAAAAATACATTGTTGGTGGATGCTAGAATCACAAATGGGAAATTCTGTTACATTAACTTTGGTAAGATGTGAACAATGTGTTTTCTCAAAGTAAAAGACACACTTAGGAAGACTGTGGGGATGAAAAGGATGGTGACTTATTGGAAGGCACCAAGGGGGAACTGAGCTGGAAGAAGAACAAACAGAAGCAAAATCGGAGGCTTTGTTAAAGGCAAGTACACTTGTTATTAGTCTGCATGATATAAATCTTTTTGAAGGGAAATAAGCTCACAAAGGCAGGGCAGTGTCTGCCTCTTGTTCCTGAGAACACGAGGGAAAAAACGGGTGCATACACATTCTATCAAATGACAGGAACAGGAAGCAAATTATATTCTGCTAACAGACACAGTGGATACCAAGGGGAGTGTAGTAACTCTGGAGGAAAACACAGGGTGCATTTATTAGTATGGATACATAATTTTGAAATGAGCTCCTCTGCAACTGTTTTCCTTATATAAAAGACATCACTGAGAAAGATTTCTAGTCTTGGTCATAATTCTATTATTTCTTCAATGTGAAAATGTCTGCCAGGCATTTCTTATTACAAGCAGAAATACTGTTCTTGCCAATTCCAGAAGAGGAGACAGGACTAACTCCCTGGGAGAAGGAAGGGGGGAGAAGAAGGTGTGAAGGGTGTTGAAGTGAAGGAATGCTGTTTTGGCATCTCATCCTTGTCACTAACAGCAGGTGCCACAGAGGAAAAGACAACCAAATAAAGGGCAAGGAAGCCAGGAGAGCAGACACAAAGGGGGAACAAATCCTTCTACCCTGTGCCTCATTAATCTTGTCAGAAATGCTTGCTGTTGAGAAAGGCTAATCTTCTCACTACCCAAAGGAGCCTCCCTCACGAGAATGTTTTAAAGGTCTGGTATATCTAATGACTGAGCCATTTAATAAATGACTTACTTACGTTACTATAAAAGCTAGCCAGCAGCTGTAAGCTACATGTAAAGCACTAAATCCTTTACCTGACTTTCTAAAGGTTCCCCTAAATCATATTTAGTGACAGGCTGAGGTACACAGGAATCAGGATTTAGTGGCAGGGCATACTTCATGCTGTTTCGGGTAGGTCAGGAGGTCTGACTTGGATTTCTTCCCAGTAACCTGATCTAGGTGAAGCAGCAGGTTATAAATGAAAGTCAGTTTTTGAGATCTCCTGACTTTCTTTAACTATCAGGACCTTTATACAGACCTGGTGAGAAACAGGAAAAGACCAAGAAAGAACAAATTCCATTGACCGATATTATCAAATTGCAATTTCTCTTTCATAAGAAAATATGAGACAGGATGCCACTTCTTACAAGCTAAATATTTGTGTAGCTTCTTAGAGTTTTTAATTTCCATTGTTATCCAGGAAAAAGACCTAAATGAACCTAAATAACAGAAAAGTGTTTATGTGGTTTTCTTAGTTCATATAATGTAACACTAGATTTTGACATCTCCAAGGACAGTTTCTAAAAATGTCATATATTTTTATTGCTCCCTAACACTAAAACATTGGAAGGAAAAAAGAAGTAGGCAAAGGGAAGCAAAGGAAATAAATATATTGAGGACTTGCCACATTCAAAGTATTGACATTCCTTCCTTCCTTCCTTCACAGCAACTTAGTAAATTATAAAACCTTCTCTCAAGGTCACAACATTAGCATTTCATTCTAATTTTGACTAATGAAAACTTGAGCTGTTTGTTCTGGAGTGAAATCATTTGGGCTTAAGTAAATCTTTCAGTGCTCCTAAAGCCGTACCTCACTGATAGCTGTCTCACGGACCAACATGTGGCATGGCTGGGCACTGATTTATGGAGGACTTCTAAAGATTGTTTGGCCTTTATTACTTTTAGTGGAGAGACTTTGGGATTAGCATAGCCTGATAAATCTGACTTCAGTTTACAAAATCTCAGCAGAGCACAAGGCTGTCACAGGGCCACAAGTGAATGCCACCTTCCCGTCTCTGGAAAAGAACAAAGCCACTTGTTGTTATTGGTGCATATTGGAAAGATTTGGTCACATTGTGAGTAAGCATAGTACAATCATGACTTGTGAAAAAAATGAAATTTCTCATACCAATAAGAATAACAGTGGCTCAGAGGTGTGGGATAAAGATTGACAAACTGCTATATGTCAAACACATAAAGCAACAAACACCAGGGAGTGTTGAGTAAATGCAAACTTTCATGGTTATCCATAAGCTATTGGGTTCCTATTCTATAAGACAGGCTCTAACCAGGTCTACAATCACAGAGTCAACATTGATGTTTACTTTCCTCTTAATGTCAATTTAATTGCTTTTATCTTATATTCCAGGGGTGTGATTTGTCGATAAATACAATAAATACCTAAAAGCTACATATAATTAGAATGTAGTTATATTTGCAAATGCAGTACTAACATATATTTATACCTAGCTCAAGATTTTTGCCCCCATATGTACCAAAACAGTAATTGAAACTCAGTTTCTATATACCACCTGTCATCCCTTCTTATTCCCAAAATAACTAATTATAGGAGTCTTCATGACCATAGATAAATAATGAAGTTATGCCTTTATTGAAAACCTTTTCCTGGAGGATTTTAATGTGCTTCAGAAATGTCTATACTTGAACTTGCTTGTTCCCTACTCTGAAATGTCCAATCTTATTTTTATATTTGCTGTGTACTGGTGGAGGACAGGCAGGTACAGGTTTAAGCTATGTGGTGACCAGAGACTGGAAATTGACACATCCCTGGTTCTCACAGCCCAGGTGCAGTGCAGACAGCCTGAGACTCCACATTTCCTCACTGTGCCCTTAAATGTGACCTAATCCTAACATAGAAAGAGACACAACTGCAACTTCACTGTAGCAGGGTGCTGTTGGCTAGCTGTGTGGGAGAGAGCTACCTGAGTACTGGGAATGTATCACGTTGCTCTCCCCTGTGCAGTAACATGTCAAATGTTTCCAAATGGACCTGGACCCTCTGAAGCCAGAGAAAGGTTAAAGTTAAACTGCAGTGCCCATGAGACTCACTTTATGAATTTGTTTCATGAACCAGTGGAAAATTACTCAGATTAACATTCTTCTTTCTATTTAATCTTGAAATTAGTTGTAAAGAATTGTCTCCCAACCCCAGAGCATTTCAGCCAAACAAATTAATTTTTCTATTTATTCCCTATTTAAATAAATAAATATAAACACATATGTTTATATACAAAACAACCTATCTAAAACAATTACCTATCACCCTTGCATTGCTTTTTTTTTTCATATTGTTCATGTCTTTACTATTTAAAAATTTGGCAACAATAACAAAATAGGCTTTCACCAATTTTAAGGAATATAAATCTTTTATATTCCTTTAAGGCAGATGGCCATGTTTCTAGTTTTTAGAAAGCCCAGGTAAGAATAACCGCTTTCAGTTTTTCCTTCTGTATTTCTCAAGGTTGAATGATAGTGATCAAATGATCAAACCGTGGGATGAAAAATTTTAAATAAATGGAATTTTCTTAACTAAAATTTATTAAAACAACATAGGCATGTTTTACTGTTTTTTTTTAAAGGATTGGATTAAGTTAGATTTATAAAGTATTCTTGCATATATTTAATTAAATCTAATTCTTATGTAGTCTAATTGAAATCTTATGTAATATATCTTCTTCTTTGTAAGAAAGTACCATTTTGACTAGAAAGGCATTTCTCAAAATTTCACCTTTTTCTCTATAGTAAAGCTCCATATGCCTTTGGCTCTCTGAAAACCATTTCTTCATCTTTCAGGGCTTCTCAAAACTGAGAACAGAAAATGAAGGAACAGACCTCTGATATTTTTTCTAGGATTCATAGATGGTCAGCATCCAAAATAAATGTGGCATCTTATCAGAAGTAAAGTGGTCTCTGTTATCCTTTGCTCAATTACTCTTTAAAAGATGAGAAGAAGGTCAGGTTTTTATAATATTTTCTTTTCAGGCATATATGTGCTAAAGGAGAATGTTGTATGAATTTGTTTTGAGTATTACAAATAAGGATTCATTATAAGTTGATGACTAGTCAAGTTTCAAGTCAATATACTCAAAAGGTGACTCTCAGCCCATTCTCAAAGTCTTGGCCAAGATCAAATGACAATTCACTGGCCTGTGCAGGCTGGGTTTGGGCCCTTTGCTTTGAGCACAGAAAGCCAACCTAAGTGTTACTTTCTCAAGCTCTGATCCTGAAGAAATCATGGTTCCATTATCACAGACACAAGGAAGACATGCATTTTTTTTTTCACTTTTTAACTAGTCTCTTTATGACCTTTCTGGAAATTTCTTTTCATTAGTAACTCAATTTTATGTTTATCAAGTCACCAGACTAAACTATTTTGTTCTCTACATAAATACCTATAATAGCTAATACATAGGTATAGTCAGTGTGAGCCAACAGTGCTCTTAGGAAATTGCTTTGTACAAAATAGGAAAAACAGGACAACGTTCTTCATGCCAGATCAGATTTTGACTGGTATGTGCTTATCCTTTATATAACAAGTGTATTTTATAAGAAAAAAACACAAGGGAAATATTTTTATTTATTTTATTAGTTGTACAAAAGCCATGTTGGCAACTGAAGAACCAATAAAGTAAAATTGTCTCATGTGGTTCTTATTATGGACTCAAGCAGTAATGTAAAAGGAAAGCACACGCCAACCATCATTCCGTCTGGCAGAAAAAGAAAACATGGCTCCATTGTCCTTAGGAAAGAGACATATATTTCATGGAGTGCTCAAACCTGGCTCTAAAAGCACTCACAAGGTACCCTGTTCCATTCTAGAAGTGTCTACTGAGAGAAGCCAATGGAATCATTGTGGCTTGGAAAGTGAAGGATGTCTCAACCTTGAAATAGTCCTGGGACAATACCAACAGGAACTACAGCTCTGTTCCTTAGCATTCGAGAAAGAAAAGCATGCAGACACAATACATGCGATGCACTACAACATCCACTTGGTTCCTTGGCAACAAGTAAGCTCACATGCATGAAAGTACCAAAGCTTCATTCAAGAATGCTCGGTCTTTTCAATAACCAAAAAAACCAGTTTTAGTCCTAGATGCAACCGATCATAATAATCCTTGGGACAGTAAGAATAAGTGTTGTTGGGGCCTCTAGCAAGTAGTCACACATGAGAAAATTAGTTCTTTACTGGAAACAAGAAAGAGCAAGCCCCAACATTCACAGTCATTTCTCTGTGCTAAAATTTTCTATCTTTTCAACATGACATGGTATTAGTTTTTTGGGTTTTTTTCTCCTTAAAACCTGCTTGTGAAGATGGTTAAGCACTCATGCAACCAAGAAATGAGTCTTCTGATTTTGACCTGTGTCAATAGCACCAGAACTGGAATGGAATGATTTCCCCATCATGAATTTGACTCTAGAGTATGAAGAAATGATAAATTCATTCTTTACTTATTCTGTTAAATTGACCTAAGATTTAATGTCTCATACTGCTTTATTTAAACAGAACACCCTCAAGTAAAATAAAATCACTATCTTTATAATGCTATTAAAAATCTGTATATTTTTGTAAATATATTTAAAACATACAGTCAATAGAAAAGAAATATAACTGGTTTTTAAAATATTTGTCATTTTTATTTTATATGTATGAATGTATTGCCTGCATGTATGTAAATGCACTCATATGCAGTGCCCTCAAAGGTCAGAAGAGGGAGTCAGATTCCCCTGGAACTGGAGTTACAGACAGTTGTTAGCTGCCATGTGGGTGCTGGGATTTGAACTTGGCTTTCTTGCAAGAGCAGTCAGTGCTCTTAACTACACTGATCCATCTCTCCAGTCCCTGTAAGTACTTTTTTCCTTCAAATGAGAATATTCATCTTTGGCATCCATAATTACTCAATGGAGCTGTACTGGACACGTTTGTGTGGTAACTCAATATTTAACCACAGGTATTATTGGAATCAAAGCAATCATTGTTTTGGATATCAATCAACCACAAAAGCTCTGTAGTACTAAAGATTTAAGAGTATAGCCTCATTGGAGAAGAACTTTTGTTTGACCATTTGGGAACTACCATATAGGTTTCAACTGAGGTCAAAAAATACAAGAGGCTGGCTGACTGGTGACACTATTTTTATTCTCTTATTGAGAATGATTAAGAAAAGTCACCGAGTCCTTGATTTTGGCTTTTAGAATACATCAGGAGGAGTTTTGCTTCAGTTATATCCATAAAGCCTAGATGAATATACCACAAAGATATTCAATATACACATTTAGGAAAAAGGTACCTCAAAACTTAAATTTCTTTATTTTATTTATAATATACTCATTTTAATGCTATTTGAGGAACTAAATATGCTCTTTTATTATATGATGTAGATATTCTTAACACATAATAGGTATGTAGTTAAAAGGCTTAATGGCAAATATTTACTAGATTCATTCACTCATATATAAACTTCTTTAATAATTTTTCTCTATCTGTGCCTTCCTTGAATGTAAAGATTAATCTGCCTATCAAAGGGGTAAAGAGATTAAAGAAAGAAAAAAAATATCAATTCAAAAATAACAAATTTGGAAGACAAAAATTTAGTAAGACATTTTTGTTTCACAAAATACATGAAGTTTCTTAACTGATGTTTATGAAATCTGCTGGATTTCTACCAGGTTTTTTATGCAAGATCCAAATGTAAGTAGATTTATGCTGTAGAAATCAGTTTAGTTCACTTGCTTTGAATTCAGCAGAATTAGCAAGGCAGTGATACATAAAAGCTTTTTTTCCCTCCAGTGAAGACATGGCTTGTTTTCTTGTTCCCTAGTAGCCTTATAGCATATAGCTCAGTATGTGTCAATACCAGACCAGTGTGGCTGAGGGAGTGTTGGTATTTTTAACGCCTTAGTCCAATGTGAGTCACAGTCACAGAATGGAGAGAAGAGCCGAAGCCTGGGTGAGGGCAATAGCACTACAGATGGGGAGACAAAAACTAGCCCAACCGACTCCCCAAGACTCGCCTGCAGGGCAATGCTCTGCCACTGAATGCCAGCAGGAAGGAAGAAGGCAGTGTTTTCTGTACCAGCTTATGGGACTGGATGTGCGTTTGGCCCCAGGCCTCCTGTGGATGGCCACTGATTAATCCTTTGAACAGCACTGCTTCTGTTTCTGAGGCCAGGCTGGA
Source organism: Nannospalax galili (assembly GCF_000622305.1). Lineage (NCBI taxonomy): Eukaryota > Metazoa > Chordata > Mammalia > Rodentia > Spalacidae > Nannospalax > Nannospalax galili. The sequence continues at coordinate 1,057,884 of NW_008329142.1, read as the reverse complement.
GCACAGCATCCCTGCCAAGCCACTAGAAAGGAAAACCAGAGCCGGCGCTGAGTGTAGCGCTGTGTTCCCATCTACAGTGTTTATTTCTATAAATCTTTTCACAATTAAAATACTCTCAATTAGTATACAAGCATCTTTATGATTTGCTATAGTCTTTCAACTTTCAGTGTAACATTATTTATTTTAATTTCAATTTACTTTTGATGTGGTGCATGTATACAATTTACCACAGAACCCGTCTTAACATTTAACAGCACACTTCCTCTTCCCTTTCTCAAACTATTTCAGATCACATGTTTTACATTTTCGTTGGATTCAGATATGCTTTCAGCAGATAGACAGTAAAACAAACAGAAATAAATTGATTTTGGTTAACAGCGGAGATATAGCGCCAGGCAAAAGTTCATTTTGCGCCTTTCGTGCTTCTGTTATCGTTTTTTGGTGGATACAGTTTTCATTTTAGCAGATGAGATCATCACATTGGAGGCAACAGCCAGACTGCTACAGTCTAGCTTTACCTGTGGTAGAAACTGTGGTCTTTTCTTCTGTCTGAATTATCACTCTGCCAGCTCTGATTTAACAGTTAGTACAGGGATGGGAAAGTGGTGGGTTGTAATGCAAAATGTCCTATTTATTTAAAATACAAAGGATAAATAAAATCACCACTAACAATACAAATTCCTTGTTAAAAAGTAGAGAACCAGACTGAGGAGATGGCCTAGTGGGTAAAGTACTTGTCATAAAAGTGTGAGGTCTTGAGTTCAAATCCCCAGAACCTATGTAAAGCTAGACACGGTACTGTATGTCTGCAATCCTAATGCTCCTACAATGAGTCGGGAGGTGGGGACAGAAAAATCCCTTGACGCTCAAGGACCAGCAAGGCTACCATACACAGAAGCTAAGAACTAAATGAGGCCTGTTTCAAACAAGGTGGCAGGCAAAGACCTACACGTGAGTTTATCCTCCGATATCCACATGTGGCCTGCATGTTCCCATATTTGCATACACAAACCCCTATGCATGTTTGCACGCTCATGCAGACAGATAGACAGACAGACAGACAGACACACACACACACACTAAAATAATGTTTAAGTGAACTGAAAATTCTTCTAATATTTAAAAATGTAATGTTAGTAAATACCGTTATTTACTCATGCTCATTGGAGGAAATTGCAGCCAGGAACATTTCTGATTGCCCATTCAACATGGGTCCCTCTCCCGACATGTTCAATCTTATCATTGATGTTTCAAAGGTGTCCTTAGGAAAAATTTCTCCCTGCCATCCTAAGGTGTTTTAAGCAAGTACAGTTGGTGGTAATGAAGATAGGAGAGATTAATGATAGCTACTGCCAGTAATGTGTTGTTTTGCCTTTTTGAGAATACATTAATACTTGAAGACTTGCCAAGTGTTACCTTATTTATTCCCTCCAAATACACATCAGGGTTGCCTTCGCCATTACACTTGGAGAAATGGAGGCCCAGAAAGATGAAGCAACTAGCTAGCAACCACGTGGAAGACCCATCATTTGACCCCAAGTTTAATTAAAGTAGTCCATGAATCCTGCTTTGTGCAGTCTGCTTTCCTGGCAATATTTTGAAGCTTCCTACCTGTACTCATATAAAGAGGGAAACGAGAAGGAAGATCAGTTTATGGTGAGTTTTGCTTGTTCCCTGGCTCCTCTTTTACGCATCTTGTGCTCCTTCTCAACTATTTGGTCCATTAAACCTCTCCATTTTGATGGGTAAATATATCAGCTATATGGCCTCATAATAAATGACCAAAACCTTAGCTTTAAAAATCCATTTATCAGCTCACTTCTGTTATGGCAGACTGGTAAATATAGGTTATGCTTTCTGTCTAGAGTATCACTATATCACAACACATTTTGCTACTATATAAAGGAATGAGAAGTCATCTGATTTTTATTTGACTAGGAGTCTGTAGGACAAACTCCTCTTCTAAGGTCATTCTTGCTAGAAAACTCAGTTCCTTTCAATTTAAGGGCTGATATTCCCATTCCTTTCTGACTTTAGCACTAGGAGATAGTCTCATCTTCTATGGTCACTGTGGTGGTATTTTTGGATTAAAAATGTTCCCATAATGCTGGTTTTTGTCATATTTGGTATGTTGTAATAATATACAGATAAAACACCCAGAAAGGGGTAAGAGGAAAGCAATTTTACAAATCTGTGGGAACTCTGGGCCTCCTAGCCTCCTCCATTTTGAATGGAGTGTGTGAAAAGGCTGTCTTCCTTGTTGAGCGTTGCATGTTTGAGCAGATAACATATCTCTTCTGATACCTTTAGGCTCAAATAGGAGTTCCTGAATAAACCATTCTTGAGAAACTGCACTCATGGATCCTCATCTGTACCTCAACCTTCTCAGTGAGAAAGAAATCCTAGATGTTGGGAAGACCATTGTGCATAGGAAAAGGTGGGCAGCATACAAGTTTTCACAGCCAGGTGGTAGGTCACAAGGTGCTAGATTTTCAATGGTGACTCACAAGATTTCCTTCTAGTACATTTCTTTGCAGTCAAAGTCAGATCACATTTCCAACTGGCTTCAAAAACTTAATACCCCTCTCATTGTTCTGTGAGTTCCATATTTTTTCTCTATGTCCAAGGAAGAATTTTGCGAATGTCTTAACTGATACACTACATTGAATCTGACACTACTTGATTTTGAGTTAAAACACAGAAATGCCACGCACCTCCCTCTTGCTTTCTTGAGATACCTGCTCTTGGAACACAGACACCACATAATGAGGAAACCCATACCAGCCCGCAAGAAACACTGCATAAAGAAACCACACATGATTTTCCTGTCAATAGCCAAGCTGAGGGTCAATTAACATCCAGTACCAATCAGAAAACATGTGAGAGAAAATGACATGTAAGTGAAGATGCCGCTGGGTGTTGTTAGTACTAGATGTCAAATCACCTCTAGCCTGAGAATCTTCCCAGTGGAAACACCAAACATTGTGGTCCAAAGACTAACCATTCTTGCTTTCCTTGTCTGAGTTCTTCTCTCAGGCAGTCCATGAGCATAATATAATTGTTGCACCAAGCAATAGTAACTGGAAAAGACCAGACAAATAATCTCAGAGTGAGACAAGTGTATTTCAGTCTATTGCTTTATTTGGATATCTCTCTGGTTAACTCCCTCTCAGCAAAAGCTATGAGTCATGAATGTTTTAATTAATGTGGAAAATTTGGCTGAAACCAACAAGATACAATAAAATGAAACTGAAACATATTAAATATGTGCTATGCTTATTCCTAAGTACAAACAAGAGCAAAATACTTTAAATGAATGAATGTAACTGGTATACCATGTTCAAGTTTGTATCTTCCTGGCTACCTTCTGGTGTCTTTTGTACTGCTTAGAATTTTTAATAGATTTCTATGATATAGTAATATAATTCTAATCTGGATACCACTGAAAAAACTAAATTTTTCTGTGCTATAGAATCAAGCTCAATGGCTCAACCCATCAAGAAAGAGAATTCATGCCTCTCAGTAACTACTCAAGTTTTTTTTTCATATGCAGAGTGAAGAAAATAGAAGGCGCGAGGCAGTGAACAAGGTGAACAGGTGGAGATAGCCATGAGATACTTATAAAATATATATGTGCTTAATGTGTCCAGTGTGACTGGAAAAAGAAGTGAACATGAAAGTATTAAAATTGGGCACAGGAAGCAACTGAGACCATGTTAAGATCAAGGTCAGCTGTAGTTTTCACATGCCCATGAAGGGAAGGTCTTAGTTAGGCTCTTAAGGACAATGAGGGGGAATCACGTTTAATAACAATATCTTCGGATGTATAACTTCCAACCTCCCCTAATGTGGCCTGGTTCTTTTTAAAATCAGTATCATGGTGTTGTAGAAAAGACATTGGTAGGAAAATAGTCTATGTTGCCTGGGGAATTTTTTTTTTCTTATCAAGTTAACAATAGTTAAATTATCTCCTAGATGTCCTAGTTGTCTTGGGGAAATTAATACTTCTACATCTACTTTCAGGGATAATCTAACTGCTTTTATTCATTGACAATTTGACATGGTTTATTTTGAGTTACAAAATGAGTGATTTTAGCAAGTACTATATACTTATATTTATCTCCCGATCTATGATATTAAAATGTTCCTTTAAGGGCCTGTACTGGAGATCTGCAAGGTAGCTTACTGAGACCGTGTACCAATCATGATCTTTGAGAAAGAGTTGTTTCATCCTGACCAAGGTGGAGGATAAAAATGAGGAACAATGAGAAGAGAAGGTGCTGAGACCCTAACAGAGCAGTACCATCAGACAAGAAAAGTCACAGCACGAAAATCAACGAAACGAAACCTCTCCAAATGCCAGTGGATTTTACAATAATTTAGAAAAGATAAGATGAAAAATCACACTAAAATCCAGCAACCAGTCATATCATGGTGGTTACCTGATGCCTTAGGAAAAGAATAGGCTAGGATAAAAGGCCCAATAATCAGTCTAGTTTGAGATGCTCATCTTGCATCTTACCTCTGAGACTCAAAGCTCACAGGTCAGTCAGTTTCTGTGCCATGAAAGGAATTTCGCTGCAGATCATGGTGAATTTTCTTCCTTCCCGTCAGAAGCACATTGACAATCTCTGGACACCACATTCCCCACATCGGAATCTTTTTCAAGAACAAGTGATTACGGGGAGACATTTCCCATAAGGCTATGTCCTTGCTGATGAGACCTGGGTATAGATTACCTCCCACTAGCACCTCAACACCACTGTGGGCTTAGCTTTCAAGGCAATTTCAAAATGTTAGGTACTTTTTCTTACAACAATGTCATATTACCTTATTTGGTCATAATTCAGTGCCTGTTTACTCTGCTCTAAGCCTAAGATCCGATCCACTCCATCTTTCCTGTAAACTCACCAAACTAGCCTGCATTTTAACACTAATGCCTTAGTTACTTCCTTCAGTTATTTAGTTTTCAATCTCCATTTAAATGCTTTACTTTAAAAATTAAATTGCTGATAGCTCCTTTTCAGCATTTTGCTTTTTGTTTGTTTATTTTTTGTTTTGTTTTGGAGTATGTGAAGGCTCACTTCGGATATTGGCAGGGGAGGGAACAGGGGTGTTAGCTCCTCTCACACCACAGGTCCATCCTTCAGTCTTTCTCTGTTTTCTGGCAAAACACTGCCCCTGAGTTCATAGTTAGGGCTTTTCTCATGAAGCTCCCTCCCCTTTACTGGGCTCATTTTTCTCCTTCAGATTCTGTGCCCTATAGATTGAGGCTTGCATCTAGGACCCAAAATTTATCTTGTGGAAATGGGTAAGAAGCCCCAACCTTAGCTGAAGAACTATTAGCAACCAATAGCTACTGAAGAGGGAGAGTTGGCTTTTTTTTTAAGGGTGTGATGCTAGATAGGTTAATCAGGCTCCAGTGGATGGACACACACTGAAGGACACTTGGGGACACAAACTTGATTCGATAGGCTTTAATATATATGACAGAGTACATTAAATCCAGTAAAGGGCGGGGGAGCTATAAGGGGAGTGCAGTTAGAGGAGGAGGGTCTAAAAATGATCAAAATATATTGTATGAAATTCGATAAAAAAGAAAAGTAAACTCCCTGTGATAACACATTGGTGTGAATCAAATTCAATGATCATAAATTATGATACTTTATGACTTTCTTCTGTATCAGAAGAACTGGGTAAGCAAAGAACTAGGAAGCAATAGAGATAGAAAATTAAAGAGGGGTGCCTTTAGGTATGTGTACTGTGTATGTGTAAAGTATATACATTTTTATTTAGCAAAAGTCTACTTCATATATGCATACAGATGCATCCATACATATATAAATATTATTTTTATAAATGTACATACATAGTTATTATTCTAAAATGTTTCCTTAGTCCAAAGTGCAAAAGCTGAGCAAGAAGAAATTAAATTTAATGTACTAGCACTAACTGATTATACCATCTTATTTTTGTCACAATTTTATAGCTTTAAAAATCTCTCATGTAAACTTCACAACAAAATTAGACTCTCATACTATCATTGTCAAATTCAGGATAATGAAACTAAAATGTAGACAGGTAAACAGCTGCCTGTGCTAGAGCAAGCAAAGAGCTAGTAGCATTAAAACTAAGACTCAAGAATCTGATTTTTACTTCACTTTAGGTCTCATAATCTTTCTAGAGAGTTCTCATTTACTGTACTTGGGCATGGACACAGAGGACTGTGTCCAGCAGCTGTCTATGTCTTTCACTGTGTAGTAACATCAATAAATTCTGTGTATCATCTTCTGTGCTATCACTTGAACAACTAATGGGAAATTCTGATAGATGTCATCTTTTCTTTTTGAGAAAATGATAGCACACAGAGTGCTTGTCAAGGGTTCCTAATTAGAAAGAATTACAAAGAAAAAAGATTTTAAGTATAATCCCTTAGGTTATAACACTACAGTTAAATTAAAATTCAGTATGTTTTGAAGTTTGAAAATGTGTCCAATTATAAAGCAAATATATATATGTATTTATATAGTATTTATTATGTGCCACTCACAACTGTAATTGCTATCAAGTGGATTATTTTAATCTTGTAATAGCCTATGAGGCCCTTGTCTATATTTTACTAAGAAGGAAATGGAGGCCAGAAACTAAGGTTAAGTAAGGTGTCTAAGAGTGCATAGTTAGAAGCTGGGCATGGTGATGCATGTCTTTTATCCCAGCACTTGGGATGCAGAGGCAGGCAGATCTCTGTGAGTTCAAGTCCAGCCTGGTCTACATAGTGAGTTCCAGGCCAGCTGGAGCTACAGGGAGGTAACCTGGCTCCCGAGTATGCTCTCAGAGCTGTGATGGCAAACACTCTGCTTTGCTGCTTAGAAAAGTTAGAATCCTGCAGGTGCTTTCATCTTAAGCTAAGTTTCCCCTGCTTAAATCATGGAACAGCTGCCTTGTATTGTCCATATACATTGTGTTCTTTCACAAATTCATGAGTTTCCCTAGCTTCCACTTCTATTTCATTTTGATAGCTCTAGCTTTTTCCATTGTTTTTCATTCCTTACCCTTAGGAGCTGGGCCTCTGTTTCAGTCCCCAAAGTAACATGGGCTTGGGATACAGTCTTTGAAACAACTATCTGTTTAATAAACAGATGAATGAATAGCTGGATTATCACATGAGATAGCAACATGTTTGGAAACCTAGTTGGACGTAGTTTTCTGGGAGAGCAGATTCTGCTCAAAGCTTTCCCTGTAACGAGCTCTATAGGGAGGTCCTATAGGAAAAGTACAGGAATGCAGCTTAGAAAGCCGGAAGACAGTACTAAAACAGCAGAGTTTTAACAAGTTGATTTTCCTGGGCTTTTTTTAAACCTGTGGAATAGAGTTTTGGCATATGATATCTTTGATCTTCTCAGTTAAAAATTATATAGTGCTATGATTCTATAAATTATAACAGAGCTATAATGGCTACTTTATACATGCCTTAAGCATCTTTTTTCTTACTTGACTTATGAATGAGTCTTTCTTCTGTCTCTGTCTCTTTCCCTTTTTCAAAAATTAAAAAAAGGAGTTGGGGATTTAGCTCAGTGGTAGAGTGCTTGCCTAGGAAGCACAAGGCCCTGGGTTCAATCCTCAACTCTGAAAAGGAAAAAAAAAAGACAAAATAACAAAAAGAAAAAAAAAATCCCAAGTGGTATAGTTATTTCTCAAATAGCTGAAATTATTTTCTACATAAAGACCCCAGACCAAGTAGTGACATACCCCTTGTAAACTGTTCGCAAGCTATTCAACTAACATTAAACGTGGAAAATATGCCTTTACTTATAAGGGGACATTGGTAAAGATTACATCATGTTCTATGAAGTTCAGGGGGTGAAAATCATGTTGCATCATTATCAGAGCTAGAATTTTTTCCTTCAAATAATGGGCAACAAGAGAGCCATTTTGGTCCTTGCCGTGCATGTGGGAATCTCTTGAACAACAATGGAATCCTTGCATGAGGAACTGAACATGGCATGCTACTTTCACTATTTATTTATTTGATTTATTAAATCTGCCTTAGTCTCTGGAGACATGAGCATAACTTAAAAAAAAAAAAAAACAGTGTACATAAATCTCAGTCTCTTTCCCAACCTCACAGTTGGGATTCTCCATATCAATCAGACAAAAGCCTGGCTTTGAACCAGGATATTAATGAAAGTTGCATTCTCATTTCACAGTCCTAAACAGAATTACATTTGTTAACACATTTTACCCTCTGATCTCTGTCCAGAATGCCTCAGGTTTTCTAATGTTTACTTTGTTTTTCGAATTTCTTTTCTGTTTCCAGGGGTCAATTGTGCTGCAAAATGAAGAAGAGTTAATGGGATTTTTTTTTCATCAAAACTCAAAAACATTTTCCTTGGAAAAGAATAACCCAAGGCACTAAATAGAACTAGAAGCCAGAGACTGGCTGGAAAGTTCCTTTTGTAATATATATGCAGATTATTATTGATGATGATATTTGTCTTGGATCTACTGAAGTGGTACTAGGAATTGGTTATTTTTCTCAGTTTTTGCAGCAAGTTGTGATACTTCTAAGGTCATTTTAAACAAAGGCCAGTTTCTTGTGCCTGTGGCCTGTGAAGTCATATGGGGCTTGCAGCACGAATGGACCTAGGCTTGATTTTGTTCTTTGCTGTTACCACCTTGAAAGTCAGCAATATTTGAATAGAGACTCTATCTTTCTATTTTGCTCTTGGGCCTTACAGCCCATGTTGTGAGTCCTGCTTAGGCATTTGGTCTAATTAAGTAATTTGGGTTAGGTCATAATTTCAGGTTTTTTTCTGCACCAGGGATAATTAAACTAGAAAAGCAATAGCAGCTGCCATTCAGTGATCTGCAGTGGACTCAGAACTTTAACAGACCTCCTTCTTAATGTACAATATCACCTTGAAATCTCAAGGCATCCTTTTGCTCATTTTAAAGTATAAGAAACCTGGGGCTGGAGAGATGGCTCTTACAGAGGACTAGGGTTTGATTCCCAGCACCCACATGGTGTCTGACAATTGTACCTAACTCCAGTTCCAGAGGATCTGATGCCTTCTTCTTATTTCCATGGGCACTGAACAACACAGGCACACTTACACACATGCAGGCAACACACTCATGCACATAAAATAATAATAATAATAAATAAAATATTTTTAAAAAATAATAAAGATAAGAAATCTGAGCCTTGGAGATTTTAAATAGCTTTCCTACAGTAAACACTTGAGGCAGATTTTAGACCCATGTTTTCTGATTTTAAGGAGTATATTCTTTCCTGTTTTCTGAGCTACTTTCTGTGAGTGTTTAAATTCACAATGGGGCATTCATACACAGAGGATACCACGCTACACATACAGTCTATAGGAGTTTTAGGAAGACTTAGAAGTTTTAGGAAGACTTTTTTATCAGATAAAAACTAAAACATCAGAGAAGAATTCATTTGAAGGATGTGTGTTTACCTGAAGGTGAGAAATTTTCTTAAGCCATGGTAGACCAGATACCTCAGAGTTTACTTTGCTTTTATGTAAAGATTAGCTTATCAGCGCACTGTTTGGAAGGGGTGGGAGCTAGAATTGAATCCAGTGCCTCACAAATACTAGATAAGTGCTCTACCACTGACTTATGCTTTATTAGTGTATTTTTTATAATGCAGGTATAGACAGTGAATTATTAGAAAAGCGTTAGTAAGAAAAGAAAGATGCAGCTTTCTATCTCTTCTCTATTGAGAATTAAATATTGGTAATGTTTTATTTTCATCATAACATTTAAGAAAATTTTTCTTTTCTCATCACTCCTCTTCAGAAATGTTCCCATTCACCCTCTTCAGTTGCTTAATGTCAATAATTCCTTCAGTGGTCCCTGAAGGTACTGTAGAGGTCTAATCACTTGACCAGAGGAAATGCTTTTGTCAATCTTTTGCAAATACATTTGTCTTTTTCCTTTTTCTGCGTTTACTAAATGGGGAACTTTCCTTGCCATGCTTGGATTGAATTCTCTTCTAAAAATTAATTTAAATGAATTTATGAATTAAATATTTGTTATAGTTTCCTTACCTCCTTAGTGGTGAGCCTACTTCTAACCAAAATTAAACTTGAACTTATTTTGAAGCCTCATTTTTAATGATTAAGAAAAAGATTTAACCAATGCTATTCTATCTTATTTACTAATGAGGAAGTAACATGCTTACTTAATAAGACTCAAGACTAGAATACTGGTATGGTGGTTGTACTTGTAATCCCAGCACTGTAGAGGCAGAGACAGGTGGATGCCTGGGGCTCTCAGGCCATTTAGCCTAGCTTACTTGGTATCGCAAGGTCAGTTAGAGACCTTGTCTTAACAAAATGATGGTTCATCTCCTGATTTTTATTACTAAGAATATGGGATCCAAAGATGCTGAAACAACCTTAACTTCTGGGATAAAATAATGGTAAATTCCATAAAAGTCCAAGAGAAAAAGAAAACATTAGTTTCTATCTCTAAAAAGTACAAAATAATGAAAATATAGAACGTGTGAGGAGGAATGACTCATGGCTACCATCAGAGGCCTCTCTCTGGCTCTGTGTCTTTCATTCATCCTCCTAACTAGGGATCAGAGACTACATGAAACTTGACTAATGCAATAATTTTGGGAAACACATTCTCTATATGTGAGGCAGATTGAAGTGGAGTTTTCAAATATGTATCTAACAAAGTACAAATTTACTTAAAAATCATTAAAGAAGCTGATTGCAATGATATAGTTTGTCAACTAATAAATCAATGGGCTATGTAATAATGTCAAAAGTCCATTTACCTTTACTTTTTTGTTAAACATAAATTCTGCTTATGTCCTTTTATGGGCATTGTACAGGTCTGAATGGAGAAGATGGTCCAGGATGTAGTCAGTTTTGTCGGTGTCCCAGAAATTAATTTTCATTCATTTCTTCATAGCCATGAGAACTTCCATAAGTTCTTTTACTTCCCTCACCTCTATTTCTCACCTGGTAAATGATGATAACATATGCCGCAATGACTCATGATGAAGTTTGTATGATAAGTACCATTAAAGGCTTAGAGGAATTCCTAATACATAACAAAAATGAAATAAATGCTGGTACCATATGTATTCTACATCCTAAAGGAATTTGATGGCACTTAGCTGTACATTAACTGAGTCTGACAGACTTTCATTTTGACATTCTACCTAACAAAGCTTGTAAAGCAACCCTCTCTCTTGGGCCACTATGGAAAGCAACCCTGATGAGTACTTTGTTATGAATATACGGCTAGATTCTGTCTATGCCTTGGGATTTGAGTGGCAATTTCACCACAAGAATCATCAGCAGACACTGTGCTGCTTTGAAATGCCACTTGGTGGTTCTCTTCTAGACTTTTCCCTCCCTCAATTTCACAGCCACATTTCTAGCCAGGCCTTTCTTCTTTCCCTCAAATCCCCAAACACACACTGCTTGAGTGAACTTCATGACAAGTTTGGGACTATACCCTTTAAGAGCCAGGAAAACGGGCACACAGAATCTGAGGGTCACAGTCATAAAGAGGATGCTGATTTGCCCATGGAAGCCATTCAAAGGGTTCCAGAGCTTATCCACAAAGGCTGTCACATTGCGGTACCACATTAAACACAGGCCTGTGCAATACTGATGTGTTTCGTAACTTCAGAAATAACAAAAACCTCAACTGCTTCCAGGCTTTTAATTTCCTTTGTAACCATTGTTAACTGACTCCTCAATGCAAAATTAAAAGCCAATCCTCAATCTTACTTACCCCCTTTAATCCCCCCTCTCTCTAATTCTCCCTCAAACACCCGTTTAAAAAAATAGTCCAGTTTCTTCTTGGCTTCATTTCTGAGTAAAGAAGTCATTCTTTTTGAAGGCAGATTCTCCCACTGTGGTGCGATCTGTCCCTGTGGTCAGCCTGCAGGTCAGGCCTGCCAGAAGGTTCAGCCATGACTGGAGCTGTTGGGAATTCTCTAGCAGCAAAGTATTTTGAACTCCTTCAGTTATCTGATGTATCACTGTCCCTCTCTTTGTATGCATCTTGAGTAGTCAGGAGCATCCTACAAGGAGAGCTTACCTACGCTCCCTGTCTTTTTTCTTGTTACAATGATAAAGTACTCTGACAAAAGATACTTAAAAGAGAAAGGGCTTGTTTTAGCTCCCAGGTCAAAGTATAATCCATCATGACAGGGAAGTTCAGGTGGCAAGAACCTGAAGCAGTCAGCCATGTCGCATCCATAGTCAAGAATTGAATACTGCTGCTGCTCAGTTCCCTGTCTTCATTTACATAGTCCAAGACCCCAGCAGGGAAAAGCCCCACCCACAGTGGGCAGGTCTTCTCACCTCAATTAATGCAGTCAAGATAGTCTCTTACAAACATACCCAGAGCCCCATCTCCTAGGTGACTGTAGATTCTGCCAAATTGACAATTAACACTAAGCATCACACTCTGCTTGGACGAGTCCAAACTCTTCATCCCAAGGGAAGAATAAAAAAGGAAATAAATCATGTATCCACACATATATGTATATGTACAATCTATTTCTTTTTTACTTGTAAATGTACATAATTTCTTAAAATTTGCTATCATTTATCTTTCTCATTATCTTCCCATTTCAACAGTGTGCTTCCATTTACCAGTTTTATTACATCTATTTTGCAGTCACAACACAGTATTGTTTCCAAAATGCTCAGTGGGCCTTTTCTATCCAAATGGCTTTCACTGTCTTACTGGGCATATGTTTTACTGAACGTTTGCTTGACCTGAGTCTTTTAAACTCTTACTGTGGTGCCTAGCTCTATAGAAAATCAAATCTATGCTCACTCTTAGAGGGGGATTTCATTATCCATCAGGAATCAAAGTCATAAATTATTCTGAATTACAGAATTCAAAGAAAGTGAATGAAAGAAGCTTTAGGATAAAAATAAAACACATCACATACAGAATAGGCTATTGAGAAATAATGATGAATATACAGTGGTTCTAGGCAAGATGCCGATGCTAGCCATTCATCATAGAGTGTGTGAGAGGAGACAGACTGTGGGTATTAAGATGTTTTCCTTGTTAGGCAGTACTATGCAAACACCCTAGTTCTGAGCCATGTCCCCAGCCATATTAGTTGAACTTAGGTGAAAGTTTATGCTTGGGAAACATGCTTTTGTCTTATCACAGAAATTAAAGTTCTGGAAGATTCCCACGGAGTTTTAGTAATTGTCAACTTTGAGAATCCTTACATTCCCAACTAAGTAAAGAGGTGGGGGCCCAGTATATCAGAATCCTGATGTAAAATCTGATCATTACTTCTGTTTCTGCATTTACGATCATGAAGAAACACAGAAAAGAGTAAAACGCATGAGTTCTGGAGTTAAATTGACTCAGAATTCATATTCAGCTATCACTAAGCTGGGTGACCTGGCAGAGACGAGACAAGTTAATTTCCCTAAATCTGTTCCCTTAACTGTAAAACAGAGATGGTTTTCTACCTACTTCATAAGAGTGATGGAATCCTGTATGTTAAGGGCCTACTGCAATTTCTACCTGAGACAAATACTAAATGAACAGCAGCTCTTTTATATTTCCAAAAACAGATACTGTATTGCTATTTAATGACAATTGGAGGTTCCCAGGAAGGCTCTATGCTATTCTGATTTGTTTTTTGAAAAATTAAAACATGATTAAATGTCACTCATTAGCATCGTTGTAGCTGCCACTGGACCTAAGTATTCAACAAATATTTGTTAAGCTGATAAAACTGAAAAGTAGACATGTATATGGTTCAGGATAACTCTGCTGATTTAATGAAGACACCCTGAAGTCTCAAACCAATGTAGTGTTCTTGAATGTCACAGTAAAAATTATGGAGGTGGGGACATCAGGTTTTTATTTTCATTGAAGAACTACAATTGTGTGTGTGTGTGTGTGTGTGTGTGTGTGTGTGTGTGTGTAAAACTAAGATGTTCTGTCATAAAGCAAGTATCCCAGGGGAAAATGATGTGGAAGTTATTTATTTATTACAGGTTATGGGTGAGTTCTCAGGGCTCCTCATAGCCGGACCATGTATGAGAACCACAAAGCAAAAGAGTCTTAACCAACATGTGGATATAACAGAGTTTGTCCTGGTAGCCTGCAATATAGATTTTGAGCCCCCTTAAGTACCCTTGTTGGGGGCAAAGAGGTAAATTGTAGGAAGCCAGTGTCTTTTGTTATTTCAGAGCACTATGTAGCTGACCCTCATATTTGAATATTAAATTAGTTAAGGCAGAATCTACACAATACCAATGGTATTAGTCATGTCTGCCGGGGCATCCAATACCAGATGTCACTTTTCTGATCTTTCAGGCTCAAGCTTCACTGTTTCTGGCACATCAGATTTAGCATCTGAGTACAATTTAAGTTGTAACAATGCAATCAGCATGCCTAATTTTTTGTGCCCCCCCCCTTCTATTTTGGGAGCGGAAGCTATGAAGTCCCTTTGCTTACTAATCTGGGAAGTTAGAGATGATTTTCATGAACTCCCTTCCCCCATCTCTTTTCAGGGAACAGAGGCCCTGCTCTCTCCAAATGTTCATTTGTAAGATTTATAGCAACCTTGCAAATAAGTGTTCTCCAATGGAAGGTAATAATTTATGCTGGGTGAGTAGCAAGGAGTTCTGATCCCATTCATTTTCCCACCTGTGTACCTCCTGGGGGGGAGGTACTGGTCAAAAGAATGAATGTGTGCTGATGAACTGTTTGTACTTACTTTCAAGTGTGACTTAAAGCATGATATCTGGGGATTCACGCATCTGCTTTACCCTCAAATTGAGTCTATTTACAAGTAAGAAAGGAGCATAAATCCAGGTCTACCTCATAGTTTCTAATCATTAAATAGTAAGATGGAAAGTAATGGTATCAAGCCCAGGAGTCTTCAAAGCTTGGCTGTGGAGTGCACTCTATAGTAGCCCAGGTATTTCTCTTGAGAAATCAGTTCAAATGCCTTTCCCTCCCTCTTTCCCTCTCTCTTCCTTCTCCCTCTATCCATTTCCCCTCTCTGTCTCCCTCTCTCCCTCTCTTTTTTCCTCTCCTTCTCCCTTTCTCCCTTATAGTATCTGTTGGGTGGTGAGCTTGCTGAATGATGCATCATGGTTTTAACTATGCTGGGAGCACATTCCTACCACGTGATATATGTTTGAATGGTACCCATATTGCCTTTATGTGCTTTTGTAATCCTATAACCCTGGTTTAAAAATCACCTCTACTGCCAAGTTCCAGGTTCTTCTTTGAAATCTGTTTCTAAATGCCATGCATTTTAGAAGTTCCAGATCGAGGCACAACATTCTCCAATTCTGTCTCCAGATGATATTGATCAAAGATTCTCAGCTGTTCCCTTAGAGACCAACAAGAGGTGGAGAGTCACTAAGTGAACACTCTTTCCCTTCAAGGTCTTTCCATTTTGAAAAGCTTTGGGTTTTATATACTGGACACACTGGGTTCCTATTTAGATTTTAGCTTATAATGGTTCTTCAGCTAAAGTGAAGAGTATACTTTTCGTTAACAAATAGTAAATGAAAAAAATAAATGCTTTTCAACATTCATCAAAATATTGAAAATAGAATTTTTTGTGTTGTTACCTGTTGGTGGTGGTTAGAGACAGGATTATGAAAATATTAGTTTATGTCCATCTTTTTTTTTCATCCAATTGACCTACTGAACTGCTGACATTGTCATTTTCCTCCATTTTTAAAATCAGGTCCCATAATCCCTTGCAAGTTCCCTTAGTATCACTGCTCTTCTATATAATTTTAATCATCCTTCCCTGAGTAGTTATGCCAATCTTTGGCTGTCTCAATCTGGAGCCTCTTTAATCTGACTACCCCTTCAGTTTCAAAGACTGCTAGTTTTGTTTCGTTTTGATGACAGTTCTTGGTGTGTAGCACTGGCTGGCTTGGAAGTTGCTATGTAGACTAGACTGGCCTCAGACTCACAGAGATTAACCTACTTCTGTTTCCCAAGTGTTGGGATTAAAGGCATGTACCACCACACCTAGGGCCATTTGAGAACTCCTTGCACTGGAGTCACAGCAAGACATAAATGGAAATTTCAAATTGAGCTATGTGAGAAGAGCTTAATAATATAATTATGAATGTGGGAGCAAGACACAGGAAACCATGGGGAAAGAATACTACCCAGAGTCAGCAGTAGAACAGTGCTACTGCCAGACAACTGGGTGAGGAAGGGCGATGTTTCTTGACTGTGGAGTCCGAGAAGACAATGTTAAGAAAGATTCCTGACAGGAATTCTGATATATGAAGACCTTTTAGAGATATTTGTAAATCATCAAAGATAAATAAATTATCCAACATTTTCCCACATGCTGGACCTAATAGAAACCAAGAACCAGAGAGCAAAACAGAGAAGAAAAATGGAAAGGGGGGGGTGCCTGGAGAAATGGCTCAGTGGCTAAGAAACTGGTTGTTCTTGCAGAAGACCCAGGTTCGAATCTCAGCACCCACATGGCAGCTAACAACTGTCCATATCTCCAGTTCCAGGGGATCCGACAGCCTCTTCTGTCTTCCGCGGGCATTGCAAGACAGGGATGCACTTACCTACATGCAGGCAATACACACATACACATAAAATAAAAATAATAAATAAAATGTGTAAAAATGAAAAATGGAAAGGGGCATGCAGGAGTGAATCAAGGCTATGACATGCTTCTTTAATATTTCTCACCTCTTTAAGCATGTTTGATGGAATTCTGATTTCAGTTAGAATAAGAACATATATTAGGTGCTGGAGAGATGACTCAGCAGTTAAGAGCGGAGGACCCAGTTCCAATCTCCAGCAGCCACATGGTGACTACCATCTGTAACTCCATATCCAGGGGATCCGACCTCCTCATCTGACCTCCTCATCAGCATTGCACAACACAAGTGCATTTATACACATGCAGGCATTACACTCATACACACAAAATAAAAGTAATAAATAATATACTTTTCAAAAAGAACATGTATTAAATACTTTTTCATCAAAACAACAAGAGTCAATGCATAAGCCAAATATTCCTATCAACGAGGAGCTCTGGAAACAAAGAAATCTAAAATTACTAATGTTTTTAGTGAAATATTCAGAACGATTGCTAAGCAAAATATCAGAGTACTGCTAAGGTTGGAACACTCTGAAAAGCTTGTATATTGGATTCTAATGTGGAGAAGTTCCAGGTCTACAGGTCAGTCCAAGCAGCAAGCTCTCAGATTTTCAGTCTGATCTTGTGGGCTTACAGGCCAGCAATGTCAAGGGCTTGTTATCTGAAAGGCTTATTATGTCACAGCTTTATAGCCCAACTAGTTCACACTCTGGAGGTTATATTCTCAAAGACTGACAATCTCGTAGTCTCCTAAAAAAGTCATATTTTACATCTAGTCCTCTTGAGATCTCTGTCTGCAGGCATAGCAGTTACCAGTCTTGCAGTTTAGAGGTCACACAGGCTTACGGTGTTATAGATTTGAGATGACACAGTATTTGGTTCTCATGCAGTCCTGGAGACAGCAGTCTAAGCTTCTTTTCTAGTACGTAATGCTAGAGGAGAAGGGAATTTAACTGACTTTTCTACCAGAATGCTATCTGATTCAGTGCCTCATAAATTCAGTAATATTCCACCTAGAGGCTGTGCAAGGAGGTCAAGCTGGAATAAAATCCAAAAGACAGCATGCTAGGATCCTGGTGCTTAAATGCTAAGCCTTTGTTTTAGGGATTGTAGTCATATAACTGCATTAAAGTAACCAAATTATGATTGAATCAAACTAATCAGTCTTTCTACCATTCTTCCTAATAAAATGATGAGCTTAATGAAAAGACACACGTGATTTATAACACAATATAATATAAATTGTACAATGACGTTTATATAAGTTTTAAATTTCTATTTATTTTTACTTTTTATTTATGTGTATGAGCATATTGCCTCATGAATCTAAATACAAGCATGTTGTGCAATGCCTGTGGAGGTCAGAAGAGAGTGTCAGATCCCCTGGAACTGGAGTTATGGACAGTTGTTAGTCACCATGTGGATGCTGGGAATTGAACTTGGGTCCTTTGCAAGAGCAGCCAATGCTTTTAACTGCTGAGCCATCTCTCCAGCCCCTTAAATTTCTTTAAAAATATTCGACAACACCCTTGTTCTTCAAGACACAATATTCAGGATGTTACAAGGTACTTAAAGACATGTGAATTAGTTATACTATGAAGCTGTGGTGGGGGGGAAAGACAGAAAAGATACTCTAAATATTCCAAATGCTGAAGTAATCATAAACTGCATTAAAAAACATGATATTTTGAAAGATCTATAGGAAAAGATACCTCTAAAGGTAAAGAGATGGGTAGTTGGGGGATGTTAGAAAATTTTAGGAGGTGCAGATAACCAAATGGAAATGCTATGGTGACAAATGCAATATTTGAGGTAGACAAAGTTCACTGGAAGGGTTAGCAGCACAAGGACTCAACAGGAGTAATGGCGACTGCACCCAATCCAGTCCAGAGGAATCATCCAACTGATGCAAAGAAAACCCTGGTGCTGGGAGCATTCAATGGTATGTGGAAGAGAATTAAGGAAAAATTCCAGAAGATGAGGAAAGAGAATGAGCCAGGAAAACTGTGAAGCACTAGCTGATAATATTCCAACTTTATTAAAACTTACAAATAAGCAACAGCTAAGCACAGAATTGTCAAACTGCTGTAAACTGGACACAAAATCTCAAAAGCAGGCAGAAAAGAAGTCCTATCACCTAACAGAGAACAATGATAAAGCAGTGACAGCCTTTCCATCAGGTGCTAATGGATGCCAAGCAATGTCTAACGGTTTAAAGAGACAAAGAGAGATAACTGTCAGTTACAGTTAGGGATTCAGCAAAAGTACTTCTCAGAAATGAAGGTAAATTAAAAAGTATCAAAAATCAACAAAAGCTGAGAGGCTTTGCTGCCAGTAGACCTGCATTGATGTAGATGATTGGGGTATTCTTGGGTGAAAGGGAATGATCCTAGAGGGAATTTAGGATATATGGAAGCAATAAAAAAAAAAGAAACAGCATAAGACAAAATGTATGTATGTATATTATTTTATTACTTTAAGATGTTGACTGACTAAAATTATAAATATATTAATAACAATATATAAAATGATGAATAATAAAGTTATACAACAAAATATATTAATAACAAAATTTATAGTGTATATAAAGTTGTTAGCTGATAATCACAACAAATTACAAGAAGACAAATTAAAATAACAGAGTTCTTATATTACATAAGGCAGTATGACATTAATTTAGAGTAAATTGATGAAGTAAGACCCCGTATTGTGATTCCCCAGAGATAAAACAGAATCACTTAAAAGACAATGCAAAAGATAGAATTCAATATTAGAAAAACAGGCCAAAATAACACAGAAAAGAAAGAAAAGGGGCACAGCTAACAAAAGGCACAAACAGAAAACAAATGGCAATATGGTGGACTTTGCTACACCTTAAGTGTAAATGGATTTTAACATTTCAGCTAACAGACTAATTGTCAGATTAGTTAAGAAAAAAATAAGGTAAATCAGACTTGAAACAAAAGCATATGTCAAAAGCATAAAGAATAAGATAACCATTCATTGCTAAAATCAGGCAAAGCAATCCCAAGAGGAATTTTACAGAAATGATCGGGATAATTCTTAATAGAAAAATGCAGTTAAAATATAACATTTTAAAATAATAAATAAAAGTTAGCATAATTATATTATAATCTTAAAAAGAGATCTTAATAAAATATGAAGCAAAATAGAAAAATAAAAAGAACTGAAGGGGAGCTGGGCATGGTGGTACATGCCTTTAATCCCAGGACTTGGGAGGCAGAGGCAGGTAGATCTCTGTGAGTTCAAGGCCAAGCATGTCTACATAGTGAGTTGCAGGCCAGGTGGGACTACAGGGAGACCCTGTCTCAAAAGACCTAAAAAAATAAAAAGAAAAAAAAAAAAACTAAAGGGGAAAAAAGGCATAGTTTTTCAATAGCGAGTAGATTATAAGGTCAGAAAGTAAGTATAGGTATAGATTTGAGCAACATTATCAAATAACTTGACCAAGAGCAAGTTAATTAAATTAAAATTAGTGGTAATATAAAACTCAATTGTCTATTTAGAAATTAGGCAAGATACTTACAAATAATTCATGGATCAAAGATGAAATCTAAAGAAAGTTAGAAAATATTTTGAACTCAATTCTAATTAAAATGCAACATATCAAATCTCTGGGATAGAACTAAGGCTTTCCTTAGAAGAAAATTTTTAACATCAAATGCTGATGTTATGTATGAGCTAAAAATTAAATCAATGAAATAAGCATCTGCTTTGAGAAGTTGGGGTGAAAAAATTAAAATAATCAAGAAAAGCAGAAATACTAGGTAACTGGTAAAAGTGAAGGAATAAATTAGCAATATGAGGAGTAAAAATATGTATATCTTAGTAGGACCTAGATGCAGTGAAGCACAGCAGGGAACACTGATTAGCTTTATGCTAACAGATACAATAACCAAAAAAAAGACTTACTTTAAAACAAATTGCTGAAGATACTTTATAGATGAGCTATTGAACATACAAGGAGAATCAGGCTGCTGCTGACTTCAAAGCCTTATTTCTACTGGCTAGCTTTCATAGTGCAGGCAGGTGCTATGCACACTATCAGGAAAAAAAGGTATTATTCATGCTACCCAGCTGTTAGTCCTGCACACTTCACAACCAACCTGGCAAAATATGCCCTCCTGTGCAATAGTGGCATGAACATTATGGGAGCAACCAACCATGTTCTAATTAGATTTAAGTTCTGCTTCATAAGATGGAATTGATACCTGACATCACTAATATCAACTGTAGGAACATGTGGCTAGACAGACAAATGCTATTATTCTTCTAAATATAGTATTAAAGTGACTCCTAATGACTTATTGTTATTCCCATCGATGAATGTACCTCTCAACTCTCACCAGAGAAGCTTCCTTATGTCACAGATGGTGGTTAACACAGACACCCACAACTGGCCAGTGTGAAGAAAATAAGAGTCTTCAGAGTGCTTATTCATGAATAGGACACCTATATCAAACTTCTACCTCTAAAGGCTCAGGGATCATTGCTGAAGAATGGTTGGAAAGATTGTAAAAGTCAGAGGTGGTGGATGACCATATGGAAACAGAATTTACCAGACAGCTGGGCAATTACTCATATGAATTCACAGCAATGGTGAAAGCATGTACAAGCCAGACAAAACTCCAGCATAGATGTGGGAAAGATGGTAAGAAACTCAAACCCTACCTGAGGAACTACCAAAAATCCATGGCTGCTGGAAAGGGGAGAATCAGTCTTGTTTAAGGATGAGACTTTTGGTAGATTGACCAGACGCCAGTAAATGAACCCACACCAAAGGACATTTAGGGACACAAATTTGACTCTATCTATAGGCATATATATAACATTAAATTGGGCAGGAGTGGTAAGGGGGAATACATATAAGGGAATGGATCTAAATACAATCAAAATATATTGTGTGAAATTTGCAAAAATTCAATAGAACAAGATGCTTGAATATTGAAAGGGAAAAAATTCACAAAAAGGAGGTAAATAAGAAACAGAAAATTCATATGAACCTAAATCTGCTAATTGAAATTCTCATCAAGATATCTTGCAACTTAAATTGCTGTTAAAAAATCTGATATACAAGCCAGGTGTGGCAGCATATACATTTAATCCCAGCACTTGGGAAGTAGATGTAGAAGCAGAAATATCAAGAGTTCAAAGCCAGTTTCATCTACATGGTGAATTTAAGGCCAGTCTGGGGTACTTGACACTCTGTCTTCAAAACAACTCTGAAAAACATTTATTTTGTGTGTGGGTGCCAAAGTATATATAACATAAAACTTACCATTTACCATTTAAGCTTTTAAGTATAAAGTTTAGTAATATAAAATGCTTTCACATTATTGTGCACTTATCCATACCAAACATCTTCAGTGAATTCAGTTGTGTTCATTTCTTTTGCAAAATTCTAAAGGCTTGCTACCCATTGAAATCCTCAAGATTCCAATATAAAGTATCCTCCCTAAAAGCAATAACTATTTCTTTTAATTATTTGAAATGATTACAGTTATTTAATTTAGTTATATATCATTTAAGATTTAGAGAGAAAATATTTTGCAAACTTTTTTACACTGTCTTTCATCAACTATGTAATTTAAAGGGGAAATTCTTGAAAAATTATTACCATAGTAGCTCACTGAAAATCACACATTTTCCCCAAATAAGTCTGGAAAATATTTTGTTTATTGTTGTAGCCCTGATTGTGATAGAGAATCACTATTTAGCAAGACCCTTGTTAAAGAGCAGAATTATCATTAGAAATCAGCTTCGGTCTACTTACTATTTTTCTTTCTTTAGGCAGACTCACCTTGAGTTATTCCAGATCAACTTAATCTATATTCCTTTTTAGAAATATTTTATTTATTATTCTTATTTTATATGTGTGAGTGTGTTGCCTGCATGTCTAAAAGTGCACTTATGTGGTACAATATTCACAAAGATCAGAAGAGGGCATTAGATTCCCGGAACTGGAGTTACAGACTGTTGTTAGCTCACATGTGGGTGCTGGGAATTGAACCCAGGTCCTCTGCGAGAGCAGTCAGTACTTTGAACTGCTGAACCATCTCTCCAATCCTTATATTCAATTTTTAAATCTTTTAAGAAGCATTTCATTACAGCTTTAATGTATTCAATGATAATTTCCAGAGCAAAGATACATCTCTTTCAAAAGTAGCTATAAAATGTTTAGGTTCACAGTTGAATTAATACAGTTATACAATTGAACTCAGTAAAAATTGAATGAGTTTTTAACCTTTAAATAAGATCTCCATTTCATTTTAAAATATACTGTTTCTTACAGACTCATTGTTTTTGCTAATAACCCTTAGATGTTGGCACATGTGTCTCTAATCTGTATGTATCTGATTATTACTAGTCATGGTCAGTTGTATTCAGTTCCTTGGCACCCGTGTATGGCTATAAAGTCATCGGGTAGATTTCAGTGGTAGTGTTTATCACCTCTACTAATTAACATGATGTAAATTTTTATACTTCCTCCTCAAATATAATTCATTTTTTAAATTTGTTAATTTTTTGTGTGTATTTCAAACAGAACATCCCAAACAATCTTATTCATCTATATACCCACTTACCAGATGCCACCCTCCCATAGCCTTCCCACCACTAGAGCCTTTATACTCTTGCCATCCCTGCTGCTGTCCGCTGTGTTGTCAGCACCCCTAACCTTTCCCCAGTACTTGTCCCTCCAGTGAATCTAGTCAGCATATCTGGAGGTCTTTGTTTTAGGAAGGTCAGCTGTTCCTCATCTAGCAGCAGTTGGTTGTCAATATTCCTTTACGTGAGATTGGGGTCTGCTGTTCATTTTCCCAGTTTTATGCTGGGTTACTATCTGGGAGTCTCTTGGGCCACCCTGGCCAACAACTCAAAAGAAGGTATCTCCTATCTGGCATTGTTTCTTGTTATGTAGCCTTTAGCTATACACATGGACTCTTATATAGGCCCCTTAATCTTTGGTTATACTTTCCTTTTATAAGGACATACAGTTGGTCCAGATAAACCAATTTATTTTTACTCTTAAGGCCGTTTGAGGATCTGTTCCTCAGGGGTCATATGGGGTTGAGAGGAGCCCCTGGCTCCTTTCTTTTACCAGTTCAGTCTATGTGAAGATAAGTCCTGCTCAACCATGGCTGGCTTAGTTTGGAAGCATAGAGGAAATGATTCCTCTGTGCTGACCCTCCTCTTTGTAGACTGGACACTGGTTCAAGTCCATCTTGTGGGGTCTCCACGGCCTCCTTGATCAAGAGGACAGGTGACTCACCACAGTCACAGGACATTTTGAAAGATGCTCATAGTCCCCTGGAACTAGTGGACCTAGGAGGGCAAGGAGCAAAAATTGTCCTTTATGTCCCTCTGACCAAATTAGTATAGGCCTCAAAGTATGTCTGTTAAACATCCAAGCACCAGTCTGGTACTTTTAATTACCATGTGCCATGTAGATAAAGCTTGGGCAAGACCAATTGTTCTCAGATAAACCTTGCCTAAAATTTATGTCTTCTGTTTCTCAACATTCAGAATTATAGTCTCTGTAATTCTTATTTCAAGAAAATTCCTCTTCATCATAAGTCAAATCTTCCATGCAGAGATTCAGTCAAGTAAAAAAGGCAAAGTGTTCACTGTGAGCAATACCTTTCCTCCAGGTATTGGTTATCATCAGGCAGCCAAGGTGAAATAAAGTCTGTTAACATAGAACACATTGGCTTAATGTATCTCAGTGGTTCACCAGGTCGCTGGGTAGTATGCTGGAAGGTACCGTGGCTCCTTAAGAGGTGGAGCCTTACAGAAGATGTTAGGCTATTGAGAGTGTGCCTTTGAAGAGGCCTGGGACTGCTTCTTATTTGATAATACAAGCCGCTTGCCTGCCATGCTCCTGGGCTACCCTTGTCAGTGACCAAAAGCATGATACTGCTTCATCTTGGGGCAGAACCTTCAGAAGTCTGAGCCAAATAAATCTTTTCTCTCCACAGATTAATTACCAGACATTTCATTACAGAACACAAAGGTGATTAATATAAGAAGTGAGGGTGCAGGAACAGCAAAGGAATAAAAGTGATTGCATTTATCAGAGCAGGTTAGTTCATACCATGACAACTCACGGTCCAATACTAAATTACACTGAGAAAGATTGAAAACAAGAGTTTGCTTCTCATTCATATGATGCTTCTACCAATGGTTAGTGGAGTTTGGAGGTAATGAATTGTGCTTTAAGTCATCCTTGATTAGGAATCAAAACAAGTAGCTTCTATTATGTCAAAAGTTACTGTCACTTTCAATCACATTTCCCTAATCAAGTCCCAAGTCCTTGTAGGAGTCAGGAAAGTTCAAACCTCCCAATATGAAAGGAGCTTGGGTGCACACAGGCGAGTAGGATTGTGAGCAGCTTAATACTTGGAAACAGGAGCTGTGGTGATGGCTCAGTAGGTCAGAGCGTGTGCTGCTCAAGCAGCAGGACCCAAGCTCCATCCTAGGTATCTATATGAAATCACCGAGAGACGTAGAGACAGATAGATCATCAGTGCTTTTGGACCAGCCAGGTCCCAATCTGGACCCTGTCTCAAAGGAATAAGAGAATGAGTAGTAATACTTGACATCTTCCTCTGACCTCTGCAAGCATGTGCTTGAGTGCACACAACCACACACATGCACCCACACACGTATATGCACGCCACACATGCACAATGTTTTTTGAAACTAAAGAAAGATGAAATATCCTCAAAGCCTATGTATGTACAGGTAGAAAAATTGGAGACATCTGTGAAGCTATTGGCTTGGAAAGATCCAGAGCTCCAGCCTCAAGAAATGGGACTGACAAGAGCAGAATAAATAGAGCACCGAATAGAAACATGGAAATGGACAAAATCATATATCTATCCCTGCAAGCTGTGGCAATGAGATTAGACATCATTTGGCTCTTGCCAGCAGGAATTAGCTCACTGTCAGAGTAGCTTGACTATAATGACAGCTGTAGAGCTGGAAGGCAGGCTCTGGGCAACTGTGTAAGCTACTGACAAAGAGCATATTACAAAAGTATTACCTACAAATAGGCAATACTTCCTTCTTATGTAAAAATTAAAGACTCCAAAATTCTTTGTGCCTCAAACCTGTATGTTCTAGGCAAAAGAATACTAAATTATAAATGTGGGGAGCCTGTAAGATGTAGAGAAACTAATCAAACAGCAGAGGTAATTGGCTGAGCTTAACAGTCTCTGATGTCATGTTTAATAGGCTACTTGTGTCTGTGGACAAATGAACAATTGACTTCTAATTTCTGTAAATAACCTCAAGTAGATTCAAAGAGAGCTTCCAGGTGCTGCTTCAGGAATGAGGTGGTCCTGGTAGAATTTGCTCAGCTACAGAACTTCCCTTCACCATGTGTCCTATTCAGTCCTCTACTAAGACTTTCTCCAGCTTCCCAACAGCACGAACAGTCTGCTAAGTGTACAGCTCTAGGTCTCTGACTGTGCCTTTCATATCATAATGAGGCGATAACCCAATCTGAAAAGCCCTTCCAAGATGGATTACAATTACAGCCCAAGATGTGAGAGTAGGGGTTCCTAACTGTTAATGAAGCACGTTTATCAGTTCTGCTTGAGGTTAAAATAAATGCGTGGAAACTCTGGACAATATAATATACTTCCACAGCTTGAAATTTTCTTCCTCCTTGAAACTTCCAAATCTAAATCTTATCATAAATTCCAGTTCCAGAGCATCAGCTACACTGAGCATCTATCTCTATGCACTAAAGATGATTTAAACCAACAGGTCCCAGAGAGTTTAACACACTTCTCCCCGAATAAAAAACTTCTCCTTCCATCAGCTTGTGTTAAGACACTAACGCAGTTTCCCCAATCAGAACACTCTCGTTCCTCCTTGACTCCTGCTTCTTCTAAATTCCCAGATCCAGTCAGTCATCGAGTTCTAATAATTCAAAACCCATAATAGCTTTTAAATCTGCTTCCTTTCTCTGCCCTTACTGCTACGGGTTCTCTGCATTTCTTGCCAAGATTATGTAGTTGCACGTGTTCTCCCACCTCCTGTTCATATTTCTAGGAAGTTTCTTCCTAGAACGTAACACTATCATGTTAATCCACTTTTACAAAGATGTTGTTCTAGGGAGAAACTCCAAATATCTTAGCCGGACCTGCAGTCTGGCCTCTGTGAATCTCTTTAACCTTTAATTCTCAGGCCTGAATCCCAGAACTCTGCTTTTTTCCAGAGGTCTGATCAACCATTACCCTCACACAGGAAGGCTGTCTGTTGGCTCTGGGCTCTCACATACTCTCCAGGCCCATTCACCCTCTTAGTGTGCTATTGCTCAGAAAGGCAGGCTGGCATACTCCCATGGGGCTACATGCTACAGAAGAAGCCAGTGAGTGTCTTTTATGTTTATGGGATACCATTTACCTGTGTAGCTTTGCCCTGTGCATATATGAGTAATTCAATTGTTCAGTATTAGGCCCCAAAGCCTGCAGATTCAATTTTCTTAGCCCTATCAATTTTTTTTTCAAATTTAGAAATAAAAGAGCAGATGTAAAGGAATGCCTCTAGCCTTTCTTCCTAAAATTTTTTATTACAATGAGCATTATATAGATATCCTAGAACATAGACTAGGCAAATAAAAGTAGGACAGGACTTCTTTTAAACCACACTAACTAGAATATGCTGTTTATTTCTTTTTCAATTTTGTTTCAAGCTTATTAATTTTGTTCTTTTACTTTGATCTTAAAAAAAAAGACCAGCCAGGCATGGTGGCACACACTTTTAATCCAAGCACTTGGTAGGCAAAGGCAGGCGGACCTCTGTGAACTCGAGGTCAGCCTGGTGTACACAATGAGTTCCAAGCTGGCTGAGGCTATAGGAGACCCTGTCTTCAAAAAAATCCAGCTATTCTATAGATATCAATCAAAAGATAAATTAAGGAGACACCTGAAGGATGCCTTAACTGGTAAGATTGCTTGCTGCTCTTGCAGCATATCTGAGTTCTCTGGCCAGCACCCATGTCACATGGCTCACAACCACATTTAACTCTGGGCTCCAGAGGATTTAATGCCCTCGTGCAGCCTCCATGGACAGATACCTGTATGCATGTGCACATATCCATACATGCACACAAACACATATATTCTTTTAGAGAAATTGGGTTTTAAAAGATGGAGAGACTTGGGGAGAGAGAGAAGGAGAGAATATAGATAGTTCCATATAGGAACCACATTATTACTAGAAATTCAACCCAGGCCTCTGTCTCAATGGTGTGTCAGCAAAATGATGGAAAAAAAATATGAAGACAAATGGACTATTTTCATTAAATTTTTTAAAATCTCAAAACCTGCTAATAATATAATTTTAAAAAGAAGATACATATGTATAGATATTTAAAGGAAAATGAAGTATTCACCTTTAAATAAAGTGCATTTAAAGAACTCCCAAGAGTGGGAGGTATGCCTAAGGAGAAAGATTCCAAATTATTTTTGCATTAGATGTCTTACTGAAAAGAGCATTGATATTGAAGACACCAATCCTAGGTTTTGTAATATTGCATTCAAATAATAAATGTTCCTTAATTGCAAAAGTAAATTCATAAAGGCATTTTAATGTTCTATGACTTTGCAATTTTTCATCTTTACCTGATACACAACTCCACATAAAACAATGTTTTATCAGTGTATATAGAGAATTACATTCAGACCTATCATTAACATTTAAAACTAGAATTAAGCCTAATTCTGCTGATTTTAGAATTAATGTTAAATGACCAGAACTAGAGCTTAATTAATACTGGAATTAAATGAAGAGGTGATGATAATTTTACCAGCAGAGGTCTTGATGTAAGAAACACAGAGAGGAAACATGAGCAGTAAGCTGAGTCAAAACAGAAAATGGGAGCGTGGAAGGCTTGGCACTTGCTGCACTGACTGCCTCCTACATCCACCTTTACTTCAGAGTTAGATTGGTAATGGCATGAAGCAGCAAGGTTGAGGGGGAAGGCTGAGGGAATGGCTGTGCTCAGGAAATTAAATCTGAAGTGAGCATCATGAACAGCTAAGATAAGCATAAATCCCACAGCAGTGGCTTCATGCAGGCTTCATTCTTAAGCACCTTAAATCAAGCCTCCAACTGTGATGCAGCTTTCTGTGTATTAGAATTCTAACAAAATCAAAAGGCTTTAGGTGGTCAGATGTCTGCATTAGATGCAAGTGACCCTTCAAATTACAATTACAATATTAACTTTGCAAACATGTAGAAAAGTAGCTGGCATGTGAGCAGTTCAAGCCTAATTCCCACTGCACAGCGAAGGACATTGTGA
This sequence comes from Nannospalax galili, assembly GCF_000622305.1. Taxonomy (NCBI): domain Eukaryota; kingdom Metazoa; phylum Chordata; class Mammalia; order Rodentia; family Spalacidae; genus Nannospalax; species Nannospalax galili. The sequence goes on along the minus strand of NW_008329142.1, from coordinate 1,028,908 downwards.
ATCAGAGCAGGGACTCCAGCTATAAAGTCCAAGAGCGTGCGTGTGGGGTTCAGGGCAGAAACCATCATGATTTAAATCTGGATCCAAATGAAAAGCACTTTCCATTGAAGAAGAGGACAGCTCACAGCCAGAGACTAAAGACACTACCCTGCAGGAGCTCACTGACCAGCCAGCACGCATCAACACTAAAAAGCAGTAAGTAACTATTCTCTGTTTAGATGTCCTAGAAAGATTGCCCTCATTTTACTGCATGATCTCCTCATCTGTAACAGTTAAATACAGAGCAATATCAACATATCATACATAATTAAGAGTTGTTGAATGTTCTAGGGAATAGTATAAGGTGTCATGCTTTGTAGAAAACAAGTGCGATAGGCTGTGCATAACAGCTTATATCGTAAAATAAGACATACTGGTTGCATTTTGCTTACAAATATTTCGTTTGCAGTTATTTGAATTCAATAAAATATAATAAGGTGCTCTTAGCCAGGGGGCAAAGCTGACACAGAATTTAATTTGCATTAGTCAGCTGAAGGTACAAAATGTTCTTAGGGAAAACTCTGCAGTTCTATACAAACATGCATCTATTACTGACAGCTCTTTGGAAATCCTGTGCTTAACTTTCCTATATGCAAATAGGAAGGACAGAGACAAGTACAGTACCCACTCTTTGATATAATAATCTAAATTGCTTCTAGACCTTCATTTCCTCTCTAAAGGTCAATATTTTATTTTATTTGTTTTTCAACTTGAAGCTAAGAGTATTGGCAAGAGAAAAAGGCAGAAACGGGGAGGGGGGAGGTTTTTATAAGGAAATTTGTCTAAAAGAAAAAGAGATCATTTGAAATGAATTCTAATTACTTTTTGATGGGTAGCACGTGACCTCCCACATTCATGAGTACTAGAGGCAAAGGTGACTTTCAGTAATTGGAATAGGGATCTTTTTCCACTGAAGTTAGGATTGTATGACCTTATAAGTTAGTCTCATTACAGACCTATTGACAGACAGACATATTGGTTGTTGCCAGTAGCAAATGGACTGAAATTTGGGGGAGGAGGAGGGGAGAACAGATGGAGTGGGGACCAAGAATGATGGGAAGGGACCTCACACAGAAACCAGCTGTTAGGAAGTAAGTCATGTCTGTTACTGATAAGCTGAGAAAGATCAGAAACGTGACATCCATCAGTCAGCTCTGTCATTAGGGCAAAGACTGGCCTCATGGTCTGACGGTGGAAAAAAGGAGCTTCTTCTTAGGTCACTGGCTTGCATAAGAAAGTGGTGTCACAGAGTTTTCCAGGTGAGGCTCAGGGCCTGCATGTGGAATGTGTGCAGGCAGGATGCCCACAGGCTGGTATGTAAGCTCCTGAGTGGTGACAGGTTGACCTTGCCCATTTCTCATAACCAAGGGTGGAAAGCAGGTTTATAGGAAATGTTGAGCAAATGAAATAAGTCAAAATTATAGGAATTGTCTCAAGACTCTTTTAACTTCCAAGCAGACATATTTTCTAACTCATCCCTTGACATTGTTTCTGCTTTACCAACTGTACTTTTCTGTCATTTGAAACTTTTGCAGGTATCAAAGGCAGCTGAGATAAGGGGCAACAATGAACAAACCATGTGACTTGGAAGTAGTTAATAGTCACACTCGGTGCGAGGGATGCAATGGAGCTTTCACGGTCAGGTGAAAGCATGAAGAACTCTGGGAAAAGGAGGGCTTCCCTTCTGGGGAGTCCATCCTAGGTACCACAGGATGCCGAGAAGCTGGCCAGCGATGCTTCAGGATCCTTGAGGGCAGCTCAGTTCAGTGTCCTGAAAACAGTGATAATTCACGTGAAAATAGTGAAGTGATAAGTGATATCTATATATGCTGAATATGTGATCACATAGAAATTGGAATCGTTTTGGAAATCAGCAAGTTTTAAAATGACCTTAAAACTAATTATTAATGTAGAGGAATTAATTATTAAATAGAGGAATTAATGTAGAGGAAAAGGGCAGGCACAAATCAATAAGCTTGTAGGAATATTTGAGTTTACTAAGATTCTGAATAAATTTCTTTTTATTATTTGGGTGAAGATTAATAACCTGTATCATGTACAATATTATAATAAACTTTTTTGAAGTTTTTGAAAAAGTTGATTTTTAAATGTATATTCCTCTAAAATATGTTTCTGTTACAAGGTCATATCACTATTAACATTAGCCTGCTAATTTAATTATTTCAGATATCTTAGCAGATAATTGTCTGTGTATGCTATTAGAACAGAGTTGAACAATTAGAAAAGAGTCTGTCAAGTTGAAAATATGGCTATTTAGGGCCTGAGGTACAGTACAGCAGAACCATGTGCATATTATTTATTTAAACAGTCTTACTGCACTCCTAAGAAGGATATTTTATTAACCCCAGTAATGGCTTGGATAGAAGTTTCTGGGGTATTATGATTTAGATATAGTTTAAATGTTTCCCCCAAGGTTCATATAATGGTGGCTTGGTCACTGGTGTAGTAATGTTAAGGTAGTAGAACCTTGTAAGATTCTACTGAAGGAAGAATCGTCACCGGAGGAAGACGTCACTGGAGGAAGACGGTCACCACTTTTGGAGGTGCCACCCTTAGAAGGCTTAATACAATCTTCACAGGATCCTAGTTAATTCCTTTGAAGCCAAGTTGCTTAAAAAAAGAGAGAAAGCCTGTCCCTCAGTCTCTCTGGCTTCTCCTGTCATCACATAATCTCTCTTTGTAGTTTATAGTTCCAACATGATACCATTTGCCATTTCGTGATGTAGCCCAGGGGGCCCTCACCAGAGGCAATATATCCATCCAATATACCTTAGGCTTTCAGCCTCTAAAACAATGAGATAAGTAAACATCTTTATAAAGTCTCAGACATTTTGCTACAGCAATGGAAAACATACCAATACATTAAATTATAAGGATGGATTTGAACAAATGTCTTAGATTGATGTAGTCTCATAGCTAAACATGTTAGAGAACAGTGATTAAATGTTCTGGGCTCTAGGATAAGAAGAACTGGAACCTGGAACTAGACACATAGCTCTTCCCCAGGAGTCAATATGGACATTAAAACAGACAAGGTATATGAAGTATTTCTACATACAATGTCTAGAACATCTAACACTCAGAATTCATTTTTGCTGTCACTGTTAGCTTAGCTCACAATATACTTTGTAAACTAAATACTGAGGTATTAGCCCTGATTATTTCTCTTTTTTCTAAAACTACATTTGAAAGATATCTAGAAATTTAATCTTGCTTTCCTTTTTTATTCCTTCTTCCTTTCCATTCTTGTTTCTCTCTCTTTCTCTCTCTCTCCTTCCTTTTCTTGCCCTTCTTTTTTCCTGACACCTTTCTTCCCTTCCTCCCTTCCTTCTGTATTGTATATGGTCAACAGATTTTTTTAATTGTTACTATACGAGAAGCCAAAAGGACACTTAAAATTTATCTCACCCTGTATACAAATATTTTATAGTTCCTTGATAATACAAGAAGGAAATACTTTATAAGGGGAAATGCCCAGTATCCATATGCTTTGACTCCTGTGAAATTTAGTCGAGAATTTGAATTCCTAAGAAAATTTTGAATTGAGCAATATGACCGTGGTATGAATATTCACGATAGATTGCAAGTATTGTCAGCATACTGTCTTACAATTTTCCTAGTGGTTTGCAAGACTATTGTTTTCTTGGTTATCCTAGAACATATAGTAACATTTTTTTTCCTGATGAATTTTCCTATTTCAGTGTTTTAGATTCATATACTGGTTTTAATAAGATAAGCTTGCCTCCATTTTCACTGAGCATGTTGGCCAGTGCCCTACCAAGATGTCTCTCTCTATTTTGTCCATTCAATTTGTGCATTATTGTTTGTTGTCTATTGATCCTAAAGCAAAGTGGTAAAGATAGATGTGCTCAAGTACTTTTAAATCTGTGTGTTAAGTTTGTGACTTGAAACTTCAAATCTGAATGTACAGAAATCATGAATTGTGAATTGACTATGGAGCAGGGTACATAACCACAATCTGGATTCTTTTTCAAAATACTTTCAGTTTGGCAAAACCTGGAAAGTTTATTGCCAAGCTCCTTTCTTTAATTTTAAAAAATCATGTGTGTTTCAAGGGAAATTTAATCCACATGTTTCTGATTCATTTGCACTTAAGTTGTCAAACAGTTTTGTGATCATAAGTCTCTATCTTTCTCCACAGAAAGTTGAGTTTTTCCAAGCATGCAGAAACTAACCTCTCAAAAGAATGAATTGAAATTCAAAAGTAGAAATCAGCGAACGCAAATATGTGTGTATCTCATCTGCTACAAAGGATGAGATATAGGGGCTTTGACTCTGATTCAGATCTTTTGATGTAGCTATTCTCTTTCCTGTAGAAATATGAGGTTCTGGGGCTGGAGAGATGGCTCAGCGGTTAAGAACACTGGTTGTTCTTACAGAAGACCCGGGTTTGAATCCCAGCACCTACATGGCAGCTAACAGCTGTCCGTAACTCCAGTTCCAGGGGATCGGACAGCCCCTTCTGATCTTTGTGGGTATTGCATGACATGGGTACACTTACCTACATGCAGGCAATACATGCATATACATAAAATAAAAACAATAAATAACATTTTTTAAAAAGTAAAAAAAATAAATATGAGGTTCTTTGATCTGAGGAAAATTAACTTTAGAGTTCAAAATATATAGTAGAATGTGGTAGATGGTCAATGAAAGAGATTCTATTTTTTAATTATCAGTGAATCTGAATGTAAATATTACAGTTGTATTTTACAACAAAAATTACTCATTTCAAAGTTTATACTATTCATAATTGGGTTTATTTAAACTATCAACCCTTCATCTTCTATATGAACTTAATAAAGCAAATGTGCACACTTTCTTTACCATGCTTTATCTAATGTCAGGCTATGTTAGAAACTGAGGGGGTGACAAACATTTTTTAAAAACTTCTTCACTAAAAATAATTCCGCATTTGTGATAGCTGTTATTTTTCTTATAAAACATTGTGTAGAACAGTTCAAATACTAGCACTTACTATAACAGCATGCCCCATTTGGGAACATGGAGAACTTGTGTTTTGTGAGAACCTCACAATAGTTACTCCCATTTGGGTCTCTTAGGAAGTGCTAATTATGAAGACTTCCTCTTTTATCATGAAATCAAACCATTTGAAAAGCTTATTATCATGTACCCAGCAAAACTCAATCTGTTGTGTTAATTAGTTACGTAAACACATTTTATACTTGTGGAGATGAAGCAGAAGTAGACAACTGGGTAGGTGAGAAAAGATCAAAGATTTCCTTAATAAATTGTTACGGTAATCAGTGTTTGTCTTGTAGTTCTTCTCCAGGGGGGTCTTTTAAACCTAAGCTTGTGAAAATGTAGTGAACAAGGAAGCTATTGCACAAATAAGCCTTCTAAGCTCTCCAAACTGACTTAAAATCACTGGGGTGAGAGAAAAAGAATACAAAAAACTGAGTCTATGAATTCCTCTGGGGGAGTCCCTACGCTAATGATTTAAAAGTAAGTATGGAAAAGTACTATCTGATCAAAGGTAGCCTATTTTTATACCTAAAAACCAGCCTTCCTAAACCCCAGCCTTGCCAAAACACACTGTATATAGCTTACTTTAAAACAGCTAGGGAACTATATAGTATCTATGCTTTCAAAACTTTTTTTTTTCCAAACTACCTAAATTTTAGAAAGTCAAAAGACTCTAAGAAGTGCACCCCATCCCCATTAAAATGATCTGGGCTTCTTCCTGCTTTACAAGACTAATAATATACCAAACATTTGCTCTCTCTTCCAGATAGAAAGGCCATGGATAGGAGACAGGGATTTCTTCCATTTTTTTAATTCTAATGTTTGGTTCACTGACTCACTGACTCAGTAAGAAAAATGAATAAATAATAATTTTCAAGGCCTTTTAGAAGCATCTTGGTATAATGTTCCTTATACGAATGTGTGGGCACTGTTTCTGTATGTTGTTACCCTTATCTTCCTTTCAGGGTTACGACTGGAGATTATTTACAGAAACTACCTTGTGAGTGAGTGTCCAGCACTTAGAAGATGCTATAAATTGTAATTGCTGTTTTACTGTTGTCAGCACCACTACCTCCCCTCCTTTTTTTATATAAGCCAAGTAATATCAAGAGCCTTGGATTTAGGATTGTTCCTCCTGTTTTTTTGATCTTGCTCTTCTTTTTACCCATTTTTAATCATAAGAACTCATGTTCTTGGTTGTTAGTCATCTCAAAAAAATCTAATAAAAATAACAATTTCAATAAGATTTAATAACATAGGCAGATATAAAATACCAGTCTTTCATTTTCTTCCAAACTTCTCACATATCTGCAAATTGCTACTTCTTGGTTTCCAAATATAGTATAGATTGGGGTCATTATTTCCATTGATTCTTCTAAACCCAGAGCAATAATTACCCACTGTTCTCAAGCTTTCCAAACAAAGCTTTGCACGCTTCCTTACAGGTATAGTAGATCTGGTGTAGGATTTGCTTCAGCCCCAGGTGTTTCCTCTAAATCCAGGTCCTGTGTCAACTGACAGCCCTATCTGGGCATACTGTCCTGGATGAAAGGAGCTTGATAAAAGGGCATAAGAAATTACCCTTCCAACATGTCCTTCACCTGCAACCTGCCTGTTCACAACTTCTCAGTTATTCTCTGAAAGTCGACTTAAATACATTTCCTATCTGACCAGAAATTACTTTTTTATATAAAGAATATGCTAAAAATAGTAATATATGGTTGTTCTAGGAAATTTAGAAAAATACAGATAAATATGTGAGAATAATCTGTAATCTCAATAATCTAACTTTTTTCTAGTATACAAATAAGGCTGAAATGTATATTATCATGTATATAATTTTTAAATCTGTTTTCTCTGTTTATGATTTAGTATAAACATGCTTTCTTACCACATCCACATGATCAGATCATTTTAATGATTCCATTGGCTTTCACCCTATTAAAACAATTTTTCTTCATCAGTCGATGTGATAGGAAGTGTTACATCCAGGGGAGATAGGGACCAGGGCAGGAAGGGGAATGCTGCATTTAAGACCTGCTCCTTTAAGATCAGAAAGACCTATATATTTAAGCAAAAGTTAAAAGTATGTTTTTCTTGATGTAAATAAGAGAAAAGGGATTAATAGTCTAGTCTTTTTCATGCCACTTAAAAAACATGCTAGTCATTCTTTTCTCTCAGATAAACTTAAAATTTATATAAAAGCACACAAACTATAGACTCAGCTCAGTAACCAGGAATTCCAATCAAACCTTGTTCTGCTTTTTCTTCCCTCAATGCTGAGCACTCTTAAACCTCAATAAACATTGGTTGGTTTGTTGAATGAATGTAGCTAAATCACACAAAAATGCCATCTGGTGACATTTAGTTTTGCAGTTTCTCCAGCTTGATTATTTTGTCACTGTGTGAATGCATGGACTGCTGGTGGTCTCTTTCCATTCCTGTCTCCTAAACGTCCTCGTTACCTGTGGCCAGGTCAGAGTTCTACAACACACAGGTAACCTGGATCACAGTTACCTAGAGTCCTTGGTATAAATCCAGTCTTCTGGTACCCAACCTAGACCTGCTGATGCAGATTATTCAGAGCCCAGAAACTAGAACGCCTGTGTTCTACTACAGAACATGCTACATTTCCCAACATGCACTGGGTTCATGTAGCAGCACACGGGGATCAGACCTGGGAGAGGGCACTGACTGGTCTGTGCCTTGGAGGACAGTAATGATGCCAAAGGAGGCAAGTTTGAAGGTCAATTTTGTTTTGCTTGGAAACAATTTCCTATTGTAATTCTAATGCGGAGAAGAAGATTGAGAGCAACAATCTGGTTGACGAAAGTTTCTTGCTACTGGCTCTCTCTCTATAGTATCTTTTGAGATGAAAGTTATCAAAAAAAAAAAAAAAAGTCCCAGCACTTTTATAAAGGAAAATCTATAGCATGTCGAGGACAGTTTTTCTTTTGTGATTTTGGTATACAGGAAGAGTTTCAGATGTGACTAAATGTACTCAGGTATTGTTCAATCTCCCAATGCATTCATTGCATCACAATGTCTAATCAACCCGACAGAACCAAAATCCAATCTTAATTTTTTTCAGGAAGATGTTGAAAATTAATATGGCATGTAGGTGCTGTTGGTTCCAATTAAAATCAATATCTGTCCTGATTTGTGCCTCTTGTCTCTATGACAGAAAGGGGATACATCTGCTCCTCCCTCCCAAAGGGGCTCAAAACAAGTGAATGACCCGCAGTGTTTATTATTAAGTTTTCAAAGGGAAAGTTGTTTTGGTCTAATTGAAGCAATAATATGAGAGAGGTTATTTCTGGTCAGTTCCCTGCTGTTTTCACTCTGGAGAATATATTCCAGGTGTTCACTGGTCTGCTCTGCAGCACAGGGCTGCCTTCCCGTGCAAATGTGCACACTTTCTTTACCATGCTTTATCTAATGTCAGGCTAGTGCCAGTGGAGCAATAAACTAGAGTTTAAGCCAGTTTGGGCCTCTCAGAGATGCGTTTTTAGTTAACTTCGTGAACCAGATGGTTAATGAATGCATGAATTTTCTCAAGGTCCTGTATCTATGGAATAAAGCAATGTGAGTCATTTCAATCTCTAATACTCTAAAGCATTCTTTTAATTCCCCTTACTCTAAATTGTCACACTCTAAAGAGAGGCCATAACGTTATGTTACTATGCTTTTCTTTTTAAATAAATATTTGTTTTCTTCCATCCAGATTAATTAGTGATTACTTAAAGTAAATAAAGGGAAGTAAAATCTCTCTAATTATTCAAAACGTTGCTCATTATTGATCCACAACAGCTTGTTGTATATCCTTGTTTCTGAAAAGAAGATATACCAGCTCATGATTTTCAAATATCCCTGAACTGTCACAAATGATTTCAAAGATAACAGACTGAGGCTGCATATACTGTGAATGGATTTTGTATATAACTCAAATATCTACTGTATCTTTGACTATAATTTGCCCAAGATCTATATAACGATTATTTCTAAGAAAGGATAAAGATTGCTGCAAGCAATAATTTGGCAATTTTAGCAGTGACTTTGCACTTATTAGATAATGAAGCTATGCCATAAACTTTGATATTACTTTGAGATATTTTCCATTCAAATTAAAAACAATGAAAACAATATACTATTTAGTAGCAATTAAACCTAAGAATTATAATTACATTAAGACAATTTAGTAATAATCGAATAGCTGTGCAAAGACAATTGAATTCACAAATAAACCATATTGGTAAGCATAGGACAAGAGACTATTTTGAAATCAAAATTCAACTTCTTCCAGGTTGTAAGTGGAATTGTGCATTTTGATTGCCTTTATTTTCATCTGTGAACCTAATGTGAACCCACAGACCAAAATAGTCACATTAAGAATATGGGTTGGATTTCAGGCTAATCAGGGGAAATGCCTGGGGAGGGTGGTGGTGGTGTCTGCTGCTCACTCGCTTAATCACACAGACTTGGGAAATCCAGGATACTTGCAGAGTCAGTGGTAGCGATTTCTCAGTTCACATTGCCAGATGTGGGAGTCAAAGGGTCTAGTACCGAATGTCCTCCAAGGAGGGGCCTTAGAATGGAAATCGCTCTGCCTCTCCAGGAGGAGAATAATGAGCAGCACCGTGTCAAGGGCATCATATTTATAAGGCACTTTGGGTTCTTTGGATGCTCTTCAAATGCTTTGCAAGATGATTACTTGTGTATTTTCACTGAGAGGGCAGAAGCCTGGCTCCAGTGGCTGTGTATCAGTCAAAGAAGCTGACTTCTACATTCCTCTCATTAATCTTTCCCTGCCCCTCTAAATACCACACACACAGCAATAGTCAATTACAGGGGAGCAGGTGAGATGTACAAATTAACACAGGAGAAACGTCTTGAAACTCCTGGGGGTTGGTTGGGAATGGAGAGAGGGACGGCGGCAGGACCTGCCTGGTTGGGAAGGCAAGAAACAAAGCCACTTAATAAATATGACAGTTAATAAAAGAAGATTTAAATTCTTGAACAGGAAACAAACTAGTCCACGTGCTCCCATTCTAAGTGACTCCAAAAGGTTTATGATGTTATGGTCTCCATTTGTGGATATTTGTCCCAATACAAAAAGAAGCTTCTTCTTTAATATACAACAACAAAAGAACTGGATGAATCATGTAATGCAAATGATTTAAAGCAATGAAAAATAGACTAACATTATCCTCTATCAGGGGCCTTGGTTAGAGTGTGCTTAGGCTGTCTTTGTGAAAGCTGTATGATATTGCAGAACTCATTATTTGCTTTAATTTATTGGTCATGAAAGAGCTATGATAGATGATGGTGAGATAAGGAGTGTATCTGTTACTTTCCCTGCCCTTTAGGAAACCTCAAGGTAGGTGATGTCAGAAACCATAACAATCACTCTGCCAAGCTTAACAGCCATCTATGTCTAAGGGTTTTACTTGTATAATATAGGATTCATTATACTTTGGAACTAAGCATCTTCACTATTTGAACAACATAAATAAGCAAACCACAAAATTAGCCTCTGAGTGCATATTGTTCTGTAATTCAAGATAAACTGAAAGCTTGAAAGCTTTTTTTAAGATGAAAATTTGGGGGCTGGAGAGATGACTCAGCAGTTAAGAGCACTGGCTGCTCTTGAAGAGGACGAGGGTTTGATTCCCATCAACCACATGGCAGCTAACAACCATCCATAATTCCAGTTCCAGGGGAATTTTCTGCCCTCTTCTGACCTCTGTGGGCATTGCACAGCACAAATGCACTTACATACATGCAGACAATACACTCATACACACATTTTAAAAAATATTTTATTTATTAATTTTATTTTTATGTATATGAGTGTTAGGCCTGCATGTAGGTAAGTTATGGACAGTTATTAACTGCCATATGGGTGCTGGGATTTGAACCCAGGTCTTCTGCAAGAATGGTGTTCTTAACAGCTAAGCAGCTCTCCAGCCCCCAATTTTTTTTATTAGAATGTTTCTTAAGACTATACATTAACTCAAAACAGTGATGAGCTTAATTATCACTTTTGGAGCCATCTCAGAGATTCATAGCTGCAAATGTCATTTACAAACTCTTCTTTCAAACCAAAGGTTATTTTGAAGTATTTGCTTCTTTATAATCCTTCTCTGAGGCATGGCAAATAACCTTGTTGTTTTCAAATAAAGCAACTGAGTTATGAATTGATTTTTTCACTATTAAGTAAAATAATTTGATCATCTGTGTTTTTGAATACATTGATAGTTAGGAAGTTTTAAGGAAGTAACTGTCTGTCACAGAGATTTCTGAATAAAAATCAGGTAGGCTGAGAAAAGAAAGAATGGCGTTTTTTGAAAGAAAACCACTTTAGTGATCATGACAAGCTGAGTCTACAACTTCATTGTCAAGGATTCATGGAAACTATTGATTTTACCTGGTGGTGTATAGCTTGCCAAGCAGCCTAGATCCCTGTAGTTAAGATCAGAGCAAGACCAGCTTGCCATTGCAGAGACTTTAGTGGAACAGTGTTAGCAGTAGCTAACACAAATACGAGTAATTCATATTTAAAAGGTTAGAGTTTTCAAAAGATTTGTAGCATATTATCTTGGAATTAGAAGACTTTGTAGATCAAGTAGTCAGACCACTTGATTTTATAGACAAAAGAACTGAAAACCATTAGGTCAATTGTTTTTCTAAGGTCATATAAAAGTACATGGAGATCAAAGGCTAAATACAAGTACCTGATTATTTTGGTTCATAATCCATGTTCTCTTAATAGATATATGTTATTTTACCTATATAACAGCATTCATATGATATAGAAATTATCAACTATGCTTGTTTTATAAATATGAAACAGGACTCTAAAGAGTTATACAACATTCTAAAGTCAATCTAAAAGCTTCTTATGGACAAAATTTGGTTTGGCATCCTAGCCTTGTTCAAAAATTTGAAAGCCATCCTGAAGGCTGCTAGATGCATCTCTACTAAGACACATTTGCATTCTTTCACTTTATCTGTGTGTTATATATTGGTCATTTGGAATGAGCATCACTTAAATCTCTTGTAGAATTATGAAACTACTGTGTTTTTGTTAAATTATATCTTCCAGAAGATGAAAGATTTTGTCATGTTGCCAATTTTAAAGAATTGTTATTGACGAATGAGCTAAGTTATTTTGCCTAAAATTTCTTCTGAGAGTCATATGGAGTCATAAATACAAAAGCAACCAAACAAACAAATTGTTCCACCTTGTTGCTAACCCTCTCACTGTTCATTTCTTTCCTAAATATTATAAGTTCCTTACATTTCCTGGCCATATGGGGATCTCTGTCACCAGCAATCAGCACTTGAAGACATTGGGTTCATCCGTTTATGTCATTAGTTGCTCTTCATAATGCATTCAGTAAACTTTTACTGATCACCTTGTTCACGATAGGCACTATTCTAAGAACTGGAAAAAAGCGCTAAGAAATAGGAAAAATTTCTGTGCTCATTAGCTTATTGTTGGGAGAGGTGTTGAACAGATGCATTTAAAACACTTAGGTGGAAAAACTGGAAAGCAGAGAGTGAAGTTGGGACGAGCTTAGAAACACAGAAAGAGAACAGCTATGGTTACACATGGGTCAAAGAGGGGGGTCTAGAAAGGAATACTTCATCAAGGAACCTGAGGGAATGAATGGTAAATCAAAAGAACTAATGTAAGGGTACATGTTGAAGATAAAGCAAAGCATGGAGAAAGTTGCTTTATACACAGAAGAGGAAAAAATTAAAAAGAAAAGATACATAATTAAAAAAAACAAACTCATGACACATGAGACAAAGGAGCTGCATGACAATCCAGATTCTCAAAATATATTAAAGACAATATTACAGGATTTAGCATGTTGCAAGAACTCCAGTTCAACACCCAGTATAGCTAAAAGAAAGAAAAGGTATAGTATATGAGATTAGAGGGCGTCAGAGGTTGCGGGTACAGGTATACTTCTTTCAGAGCAAGTTACCACTGGATTCATGAAAGAAGTTAGAAAAGGAATACATTCTAAAGTTCTATTTCAAAAGATCTGTGTTGACAGCTTTGTGAGAATAAACTGCAGAGAGAAGATTGACAGTCAGAGAGTTCATCTTAGAGGCTGAAAAAAAATTTACACCATCAATGAAGAGGGCCCAGGGCAAGAGCAGCCATTCATTTCTGGCCAGTCTTTGATGATAAAGGTGAGAGAAGCTCTTCAAAGATTTGATGAGGAAGGTCTAAGATATAAAGCAAATGAGGATGCTTATATGGTTTAGCCCAAAACATAAGAAAGTTTGCATTATTATTTTCTAAGAAAAAATGCCTGGCAGAGCATCAGAATTTTTATTTTGATATCTTTTATTTGAAATGTGTAGCAGTAAGTAGAGAGCCTGAAAAGGCAGTCAGATTTTAATAGCAAGATTACAGGAAGTTTTGAGTAGAATGGATTACTTGGGATTGTGTTAGTTCAGAAATCTGATTCAGGGGCTGGCAAGATAGTGTGGCAAGTAAACACACTTGCCTCCAAGTCTGGTGACCTGAGTTCAGTCCCTAGAATTCACAATTAAGGGAGAGAACTGACTCCATTAAATTGTCCTCTTATCACCACACAGACAGGTATAGAGACATACACATAGATATATACACACACATACATGCACACACACTCACAAAATAAAAATTTACGGTAGTACTGACAGTAAATCACAAAGAAAAATTTAAAAATAATTTTAGTATGCATATAATTTTACCATTTATTAAAGATGAAAACAAATTAACATATCAATAAAATTGATGTGCTTTTTGATTTTTACAAAAAGTGTTAAATTTTCCTTGAATATCTGATACAGATTTTTAGTATATGATCAACATTTTGATTTTAGAATCAACAATGCTAAGAATTCCACTTCACATAAATATGTAGCACAAACTGGTAGAAGTATGTTCTGGGTCTTTAAAAAATTGTTGGAAATTCTGTCCTAATCTCAAGCCAAAGTTCATTTAATGACGTTTTAGTGAAACTGAAGTCAGCAACTCAAATCCCAGTTTTTAAAATCAAACATACTAATATAAGATAACCCAAAGACATACTGATGTGATACATACTGAGGAATAAAGAGGAAAACATTGAGAAAATTTTCATTTTCTATAGTTAAAACATTTTGTATTCATAAGAGAAGAAAACTTGTATATACAGAAAATCACTGCAATTCAGATCATACAATAGTCTCCAAGCCAAGGTGCTTCAGCTGTGAGGACTTGCACACTGCACAGTAGGGAGTGTTCAGAACCAAGGCTGCAGTAAAGTGGCGCCATGCAACACAGGCAAGCTGACAGAAACACCTGGAATCATCACACATTGTATTTTGAATTAAATTTTAGTCCTTCTGCATTCAAGAACCTTTCACAAGTTTTCCATGACACTGGCATTCAGTTATGTGAGCCCATAGAGGGTAGTGCCCCACAGTTTAAGAAACTGTAATTTACAGTGCTAAGACAGGATGGTCAGTGAAGAAGAGGGCACCATCTCTGAAGCAAAATGGAGACAGAATTTTAAAGAACAAATAATTAATTGGATTTGCCTTTCATTTGCTTTTTAATCAAACAAGGTTTTCAAAAGACTGGTTGAAAATGAATAGCATGACTATGCAGTTTCAAGGAAATTTTAAAGTTTTACAGTTGCTTATGAGATCAGATTTGTGGATATTATTTTTATTTCTGTACTGAGAGTCATTATTCATATTAAATTCTTTTTTAAATACAAAGGTTGGGGAAGGTTTGCAGTAATGTAACTTTTGAATTATCATAAAGAAGATAAAATGGAATAAATCAATAAACATGATGACTGATTTTTCCAAGGAAAGCATTGTGTCACAGTATAAGGAAAACAGACTTTGGTGAAAGGGCCTTCTATGAGAGAACACAGGTTCCACATGAACATTAAGTGGCAAGATTTTGGTCAGGTTGCTTTCATCCTTTTCTCCTTAAAGAGAGGCTATTAACATGTTCCTCTGAATATTACATGTAACATTAAGAGAAAAAATAGATAAAAGAGACTACACTCTATAAACACACATTATTAATCTTAAGTCATCAAATATCTTTCAATATAATAGTTTTAACAAATTTACATGGTACATTAGCATCTTCCAGGCTATGTTGATTGTAAACTGCTCAGTGACATGATTATTGGGACTTTGTAGCTGCCAAAATATTTTAGCATTTAAAGTTTTAAAGCAATTGTTTACTTTCTTCCAGAGTTAACCCTAAGAAAGGCAAATAACTAGAAAACTTCTCTGGTCCTTCTTTTACTTAGCTAGTCTGGTAGGATATGCCAACCCGAAGACACTCACTTTTTCTTCTTGAAGCTTCGTTCCACTCTGCTGGAAGACATGAGCAAGAAAAACCTCCCTGAAACAGCTGGTGCCTTCATGCTGAGCAAAATTCTCTGGGGAAAATATATTTTGAAATTATACATAAAATGAATGCATGACCACTTTAAGTACTCTGTGTGCATTTTCTCTAAATCATTCTTTTGTGCAGACCTAAGTAAATAAAGAACCTAAGGGAATGCTTATCTGTCACCACAAAGAAATTGCAATATGGATTCAGATGACAGATCTATAATCTATTACAAAATGAAAGAAAATTCATCTTCAGAATAACCCTGCAGAGAAGATTCTAATTTGAAGCTATGTGCTTTTCACTGTAGTGTTTCATCCCCAGAGTGAGTCACTTCTATTGTCACCAAGGCACTCTACCAGTTAATGGGGGTTCTGCCCCCTATGAGCCCCACAGCACAGTCCTGTAAGGACTAGAACTGGGTTCCCCTCAGAGCTCATTAATGTGGAACATTTGTTGGCTAGAGACATGGCTTTGGTTCAAACGGAAATTCTCCTGGATGCTGGCATTTCTGTGTCCAGTATGCTTCTAACCAGAGAAAGAAAATGAGCTCCCCCCAAATTATAAAGTAAACCTCAAGCATAGATGGGAGATGTTTTCTCTTCTTAATTTAGATTAAAATAGAAAAGTTAAGGAAAATGAAATATTCATGGCAAAAGATGCAAAGAATTGTTCAAATACTGATTATCAAAAGTATAATTTGAAGCCTATACAATTTGACTTCAGTACATTTAAAAACTAGAATGACCCTGCACATTATAAATGAGGAAATTTTCACATAAATTTAATTATTTAAACATATTTTAGAAGTTACAAGTAGTCTATAATTATTTAAATATTATTAAGCATAAATTCATAGGAAATATTTCATTAGGGAAAAATTGAGTAATTCATAAGAGAATAAAGTAGCTTTCTTACACCGTAAATAAGGTCTGTACCTTTTCTTAAACACAGAATAAAATGTGAATATAAATTTACATTCGTGGTATACAGATAGTTATTTAATTTAAGAAAAACTGTCTATGTATTACTTTCGAGGTACAGAACTCTTTTTCTAGACACTGAGATTATGATAGCAAATAAAAATAATTTATTCACTAAAGGAACACAATTTCTAGTTGGCTTTGAGAAAGTTTCAGATGACCTAAGCAAAAGATACAGACAAATTATCTGCAAGAAAAAATTAGGTAAACAAATCAAAACAGAAGAAAAGTAGTTACTATTGATTGGTGATCATGGAAGACTGTTGCTGAGCTGTAGAAAATATTCTTAAGCCAGCAGCAAATGAGATGTTTCTGGTCAATAGAACCACCAAAACAAAGCTGTGGAGTTGTGAAAATTCTTACTTTGCTCAGGGAATGTGGAATAGATGTCCATAGCCACAGTGCAGAGTCTATGCAAGGATAGAGTAGAACCACACCCCAGAAATAGTGAATGCCATCTGAAGTGTATGGACTCAGTCCCCTATAAACCTGAAAAACAATTTTGAATAAGCATGTGTCTAGTTATCAGTAAGAAGGGATTGTTAGGATTATATCATCATGAGAAAGACACATGCAGCTATCATGTTAGCACTCTATGATGAAGTGTAGACAATTTTTTGGATATAGGTTGAGTCTGCTCTGAGATTTTCCTTAAAATTTCACGCTGAATTTAATTTTCTCTCCTTACATTTAAAATAACTCCTTTTCCTAAAACGGATAGGAATACCTTTGGCATGGTATTCTGCAGCATGTTTAGAGACACTTGGCATTTCATCTTGTCAGCACCAAACTTATTCCATAGCCTCAGTCTTTCCCAGTTTGGCTCATTAATTTTTCAAACCAGAGGATAGTCTCCCCTTCATTCTTGGCATCTCCTGAAATAAAACAAATCTCCCATCCAACATTCTCATATTTTGTTAAGGTTAGGATTCAGTGATCTTGGTGTTGGTCACTGGACTCTTTTCTGACATAATTAGTGCCCTGTAATGGTATCAACCCAATAAGAGTATTGCTGGCCTTCTTCTGTCACTTCCTAATGCCAGCCTTAGAATAAGAGTCCCATCTCTGAGCCCCATACCAATGACCAAGGCCTTCTTGCCTATGAGCAAAAGAATCCTGATAGCCTGTCATTTTACGTCACTTGTAATTCCATCCCAAGTGCCATTGCTGAGGGTTAGTCAACATCTTCTATGTCAATCTTTGCCGCCATGCAAGTTTTCTGACCCCTATCTACTTATTAGGCAGTATCTCTCGTCAAATCTTCAATCTCTCTCCTTTTATGAATTTTCCCATTGTGGCTCATATATGAGTGATCATGTATAGCAGTCTGTAGAGATTTAAAAATGTAGAAAATCAGTGCTTTTAAAACAACAAAATAACAAGACAAGTACTCCTGGACTATGTGAATTAACATGATCCTTCAAGTCAGTATAGTCTGCATTTACGTTAGAAGGAATGGGAAATATATTACCTTCCTCAAACTCAAACAAGTAAACATCCCTATCACTAAGTTCCATAGTAACCCACTGTGTTTGGAGGTGACTTAGCCCTTTGTCATCACCTTGTTTCTCAGCCAGAGTTCAAATTGTACTTAATCAGAGGAACATGCCAAGAATGCAAACAGGAAGAGGAGGAAAACAGTTCAATTGATTGTTGGTTGGTCTGCTAACCAATCCCAGTGCAAAAAAAACTTTCTCTCTTGCTTTTTAAGCATTTAATGTGTTCAGCCAAGATAGTACACTTAGAAAAAAACAGAGATAACTTATTAAAACTTTTCATCTTAATTGCATTGTCTCTATGTTATTGTGAATTGCTGATTTCAACATTTTCACTCAAGTTGATAGTATGTGCTGGCCCAATCAAGTACTACAGACCTCAAACCTGAAGGATAATGGGTTTCCTCCCAGAGTTCTAGAATGAAGATCCTGTTGGCATGTTCTTGGAATCTGGATTATTAATAACTACGTCAATTAATATAAATCATAATTATGCTGAAGAGGACTGATACACAGTTTAGACATTCTGAAACAATATTATATTATATTTTATAATTGATAGCTTCCTATATTATAACACTAAATTAGTTAAAACTAAATCGTGCTGTTATAACAAAATCATATAGACTGGATGGAACATAAACTACAGAACTCATTTCTTACAGATCAGGAGGCTGAGAACCCTCTCCTAAGAGCTGACAGACAGTGTGCTGTGAGGACCCACTTCCTTCTTCATAAACAACCTTCTTCCTGCTGTGTCTTCTGACTGAAGAAGAAAGCCTGAAGGACTGCTGTCATTACCTGGTGGGTTAAGATTGCCACACATACTTGTGTATGGGATACAGATATTAGTTTATAGCATTTCCTTTTTAGATTTTTTTTAAACCAGGATATGCCTTACAGATGAGTCAGCTTGTGGCTTGTTGATTATTTGGTCATAATTTCCACTTCTCAGGACAACATGAAACAATTAGATAATCTGAGTTACATTAGGGCAGTGAGAGAAGTGCCGAATAAGATGCAAAAACTTGATGAAAGATCAGCAGATGAGTTTGCGGCATTTCCAAAGCATAGAAAGATGGGTTTACTTTAAGGTAATGGGTTTTTCCCAGGGTATCTGGTCAGCCAGGATCATGCATATAACACTTAATACAACTTTTACAATTCATACAAGTAGAAAATTCAGGCTGTATCTCAGAAAAAAATACTAATATTAAGGCTGTAATGGAAATTATTCTTGTGGCTTTAAAAAATTCCAGTCTAAAAATATAAAAATGGAAAGATCTCGTGAAGCTTTTAAATGATCCCATTTGTTTACCTATTTGATCTCACCAGACACCTACACCAAGAGAGACGTAGATAAAGGTGAAGTTCAGTGAGAATTTGCTCTTGATCTACAGAAACTACACTGAACAGCCGCTGAAAATGTTCTGCTCAGTAGGCCAAGGAAATGTCTCAACAATTAAAAGTGCTTGCTGTGCAAGCCTATTGATGTGAGTTTGATCTCCTAAACACACATAGAAATCTGCATTTGGTGGCAAATGTCAGTATCTCAGCACGCCTATGGTGAAATGGGAGGCAGACACAGAGACAGGAAAATCAGCCATAGCCTCTTGGGCCAGCTATCCTGGAATGCATAGCACGGTAACTGAAACAAGAGAGACTTTACCTCAAAAAACAAGATGGAAAGAGAAATAACTCCCCCAAACTTGTCCTTTGACCTTCATATCTGTACCATGTAACAAAAGCACCTGTGCACATACACACACACAAACATACAAAACACACGTGCATGAACACATACAATCACACACACACATACACAAATAAACATACACAAACAAATTTTGGGGGGGTTGGTTTTTCTTTTTCTTTTTTTTTAAATTTTATTTTGTGTGTATGTGTGTATTGCCTGCATGTAGGTAAGTGCACCCATGTCGTGCAATGCCTGCGGAGGACAGAAGAGGCTGTGATCCCCTGATGTATGTGTGTATTGCCTGCATGTAGGTAAGTGCACCCATGTCGTGCAATGCCTGCGGAGGACAGAAGAGGCTGTCGGATCCCCTGAAGGACAGTTGTTAGCTACCATGTGGGTGCTGGGATTCGAACCCAGGTCTTCTGAAAGAACAGCCAGTGTTCTTAACTGCTGAGCCATCTCTCCAGTGCCTGGTTTTTTATTTTTAAATGAGTTTCACTTCAGATTCTCTCAGGCAACTCATTTAAGGCCTGGGAGAAAACTACAAAGAATAAAGATTGAGCCCTCCAGACGAGGCTGTATACAATGCAAGAAGAGAGAGGGAGAAACAATCTGTCCACAATAAGGATATTCAGTCCTGTCACAGAAAAAGTCCAAGAAGTTAAATTGATGATCTCCTCTGCACCTTCAACCTGCCAGACAAATTCAAACCATCCAAGCCTAATTTCATTTCAGACATCATCAGAGGGGCATTTAATGGCTATCTGAGGCACGTATTTTACATTTTCCCAGCCTTTGCCATAAATCTTTCTTCTGTATGAAATTCAAATCATCTCCTTATAAACTGGCCTAATTTTTTCTTCATTCTCCCTTAAAGGAGTCAGCGAACTCCTCTTTCTCATGTTATTTCCCCTCAGACCTGGGGATTTCCATTTCTTTCATTTTCTCTTATCATCTTGCTGCTTTACTTACTATAAGGTCCAAGCTCTGACGCCAGAAAGGGAGGAGATCATGGGAGGCTAGGAAGTTGGAGAGATGCAAGGAGCTATAGGCAGGTAAATCACATTTTATTTGCCACTCAGAGGTAGGCACACGGGCCTAATGACAGATGTACTCTGGCAGTCTGGCAGAGGCAAAAGGCTTAGGCTTCTGACTTCAAGGCCATATTTATACAAAACCCACACAAAAGTGGTATCTGACAGAAATAGTTATATAAAGGATTATATCATTGTTTACTTTTGGGTTTCCCAGACATCTAGTGTCAGACATTTTGTGCTGACTCATAGCTACCCCCCCAGATGCCCAACATTAGCTGTCTTGTCTCACACTGGTTATCCATATCAGCACAGTGTTGTCTAAATATAAATAGGCCCTTAGGGCCCTCTGTTCTCTACACTCACTTTTTTATCACTTAAAAACTCATTAGTTCTTTCCCTCTTTATGCTTTTTGGATATCTACTTCCCTAACTAAAAAATGCTGCTAAACCTAACATTAAAAACTATAAGAAATAAAATAGTAATGTTCTCTGTAGTAATTAAGGGAAACAAGAAGTGAATTGTATTTCTTTGACTGTATCAGAGAACAGGCCTTTACCATCCTTGCTTAAATCATCAGGAACACCTACGGCTATTTCTGATCTTTTTCACAAAGTGGGTGTAGAAGCCGCAACCTTTTGATTTGCCTTTTCCTGGTCCATTAATAAGATTCTTTTCTAGAGCAATGAGGAATTAGGTAAACAGGAACATCTTTATTGGCATGTTGGAATCCTATGGCAGTGGAAATAATTACTACTTGATTTGATCTTTACGGTGCACTAAATCTCAGTTGTTAAAGAAAGGCAAGAGAAACTACCTAAACTTAACAATGGGCTGTATAGGGTCATCAGGGAGGCTACTGTGACTGTGTTAACCTTAGTACTAAAGGTTTCAGTGTGACTTAAGGGTTTCAGTGTGACATACTGGGTGATAGGAATTCCCTATGGGTAACAAGCAACCGCTTAGGAGGAGGACTGTTGTATGAATGTTCCCTTAGAGAAATTGTACTCACTGTGAAATTGCAAATTAATTTATAAGGGTTTGATTTTGATAATTTAATGTATTACATCAAATGATTGGTGTGCTAAATTCTCTGAATAATTCGCTTGACTAAACACAATAGGACATGATGTTGGACTGGGTGGGTTTTTATTCCTTCCTCCAAATGGCAATTTAGGAAATGAGCCATAAGCTCTATGTGTAAAAGCATACCATAAAAAGCCCATTAACTAAGGTGCAAGCTCAATGATCCTGCCTGCCATGTGTCTAGTATGCCATCTCAAAAAGTGCCACCTGAGAGCATTCCTGACATCACCTTGAACCCTCAATGAGAAGGGACAATGAGGCGAAGGGGGAGACTTTTTTCCACACTTAGCAAATAAAGGAGAGGTTTTTTTGTCTAAAGCAAAGCAAAGTCAGGACTGAAAAAGCAACAACATGATATATCTTGGTCTTCTTCCAGAATCAGTGAGTCGTTGCCAAAAAGCAAGAAATAATATCTGAAATGTTTGAAAGGCAAGAGCTGTGCCAGTCCTCATCCACAAGGTTACTTGAGACAGGGTTGGGGTGTTCCTGAATGATTGGCATGACCCGTTGCCATTATCAATTAAGGGTTAGAGGGCTCACTTGATATGCCTGGGCATTTTATTCAGTTCCAGAAAAGCAGCTTTTCTCCATGTTAGAGGATGGTTAAGGTCTGTGTAATGTAGCTAACCAATGATTGGCTCTAAATGCAGTAAGTGAGGGTGAATTTTCTTGACAACAGCCATTGGCCATAAGCCTAGGCTATGGATGATGTGTCAGTCATCACATAATTTGGTAATTTATCAATGATCTCTCCAGAAGGACAAATGGCACATCTAAGGAATTATATCTAGTACTAAATGACCTTATTCATAGCCCACAGAAAATACAACATTTGGATATGAACAGTCCTGCTTAACATGGCAAGCAATGATTTGTGCAGTGTCTCAACTGACATCAAGCCTGGTTTATTTTCCTTGGAAAATAAACTCTTTTGAGGCTCTCCATAAGTACTGAAGAATACTTGGCATGGTCTAAAGAGGACTGTGAGTTTGCCTGTGGCTCATGTCTACCCCCTTCTATGTGAACATGAGGCCGGGTGGGACAGTAGACTTGAAGATAATCATAAAGTTAAATAAAAATAAAATGCCTTCTATATTGTCTTCTCCCCTCTGCTATGCCTGTAGAAATGAAAACTGAAATCATAAGATTTTAGTCTAAGAAAGAATTTTCCAGTGTTCCCAGTAAATAGATAATTTCTTCCAGTGGTACACTAATTCCTCCAGGTAAGTGAAAGAAATATTCATTGTGTGATCATATCCTCTATCTTGTGAAATCTGTGAGCCTAAATGGCCATATCTCATACCTTATTGTACATTGCATTCAACACATATTCAAAGACCAAAAACTATGTTAGGTTTTAGGGCTAAAGGTTAACATTGTCTTAGAAAGACAAACATTAAAAATGAATTAAAATTAAGGGCTTTTTCTCTCTCTTATGTTCTTCCTCCCTCTTTGTTTCTTGTTCCTAAACTCTGAAACCTAGACTGACTCAAGTGTCAGGAGATTTTTCAATGAGGGACCACACCTTCCTTCCAAAGGCAGTGTGATGTAGAGACCACGGGAAGAAATGTCAATTTGAGATAAATTGAACTGCTTTAAAAATTTTGATTGTGGCGCTCAAGTCGCCAAGTCCTGCAACCACTTTGTTGCCAATTCTCCTCTTACTGGACTTATTCCTGTAAGGAAGTTCTCTGAGCAAAGCCTGTCAGTCCTTCGGCGAAAACTAAGGCTAAAAGTTATCATTTTTTCACACTATGGCAATTCCTGAGACCCATCCCAACCTCAATGAGAATCAAAAAGGACGAGCTCAAGAAGTCCCTGTACACCATCTTCTCCCAGTTTGGCCAGATTCTGGATATCCCTGTGTCCGGGAACCTGAAGATGAGGGGCCAGGCCTTTGTCATCTTTAAGGAGGTCAGCAGTGTCCTGTGTCCCACGCAGGGTTTTCCCTTCTAGACAAGCACATGCTTATCCAATGAAGACGGACTCGGACTCAGACATCATTGCCAAGATGAAGGGCAAGTTTTGGAGCAAAACCACAAGCACAAGAAGGAAAGCTCAAGAGCTAGGAGACAGAAAGACCGTACAGGGTTTGTCTGCTGCGCCCATGGTGGATGCTGTCCAGCCTGTACCCGACATGCCAGCCAGTGATTCAGGCACCCCTTGTTATACACCACAAGCCAGGCCAGCTTCCCTACATGCCTCTGTCTAGCATAATCCCGCGGCTTGGCCTCTCTCCTGAACAGATTCCCCTGGTTCGTGATGGGACAGATGCCACCTGCTCAGCCTCTTTCCAAGAATCTGTCCAATCAAATCTTGTTCCTCATCAACCAGCAGGTGAGACCAACAGCTCATGCTGTCCATGCTTCTCAACCATTTCCCTGGCTTCAAGGAGGTGTGTTGGTTCCTGGGCGGCAAGACATCATCACTTTCCTGGAGTGTCTATAAGGCTGCAGGCTGGGGCAGTGGGGCCAGATTCCCTACAAGGCTTTAAGATCACCCAGAACAATGCCACGAAGATCTCTTTTGCCAAGCAGTTGCACTTTCCCCCTGTAGTACCCCTGTCCCCCTTGTTCCTTTTCTCTATAGCTCAGTACAGAAGGTAAGTCCCCCTTGGGGGCCTTCTCAGATCCAAGTGTGAATGTGTGGTTGCCACACAGCATTGCACCCAGAGTTTGTCACCAGACATTGCACCTGGCACTGTTAGGCTGTAATTTAAGTGGTTTTTAAAGATGTGGTTTTGAATTTTTATTTTGTTTGTGCTTTAGATTATTTGTAAGTGGCCTTAGAGAAGTCTATTCAACTTTCTAAAATTGAAGAGGAAAAAAAATGAGATCTAGTGATATTTAAATGAAACCTTGAGGCTGGAGAGATAGCTCAGTGGTTAAGAGAAGTTATTGTTCTTGCAGAAGACTGGAGTTCAGTTCCCAACACCAAAATCAAGCTGCTTACAATTTCTTGTACCTCCAACTCCAGAGGATGCAATGCCCTCTTCTGGCCTTCATAGGCATCTGAATAAAGATGCATGCACACATACATGCAGGCAAAGCACTCATACACGTAAAATACAAATAAATTTTATTTCGCAGGCTTTTCATTTTCTTGGTTAGATTTATTCCAAGGTATTTTACGGTTTTTGAGTGCTATCATGAAAGGGTTTCTTTTTCAACACCTTTGTTGGTGGTATATAGGAAGGCCACTGCTTTTT
>NW_008329142.1:1001983-1003880 GCF_000622305.1 Nannospalax galili | reverse complement strand
ACTCTAGCTCTAGGGTCTCTGACACTCTGTTCTGGCCTCTGTGGCACACACACACACACACACACACACACACACACAGACAAATAAAAATAAAATGAATCTTTAAAAAGATGAAATTTTTGGTTAATATGATAGAATGCATATATTTAATTATGCTAACAGGAGACACATGCAAAAGAATACAAAGTATTTAAAGACAAAGAATGAACAAAACAAGCTAACAGTGTTTAGGAAACTACAAAGCAAAGTGATTAAAAACTTACCAAATTTTAGAAAAACTACATTGTAAGCTAGCTGTGGGAAATGGAGAGAAGCAACTGGATTTATATTTTAAAACATCCCAAAATTGAAGGATTATTGGCCTCAGGAACCTTACACAAAAGAAGGTGGCCTTAGTTTCAGAGTAATTCACATGTTGTAAAAAAACACAAATTAATTAATATTTTAAATAGAGATATGGAATATGAGCCTATAAATTTGACTCACCATATCGTATTTTATTATGTGATAGGTATCATTAGCATGGTGTGTGTGGGGGGGGCGGGGGAGATAGCGACAGAGACAGAGAGAGAGGCAGAGAGATTATTAATAATGTTAAATGCTTTTAAACCTAATCTGCCATATCCCATGGAATTCTGAATAACTACATGGAGATTAAAGCAAAAATATTGGTCAAATCTTACATTTTGCTTTAAAATGGGATGAATATTAACTTTTCTGTTGTCAGTTAATTTTGACGCTATTTTTTTCAAGATTACCGTGCCCATGAAAAATGTCTAATTTATGTACCCTCTCAGGGAACTCGGACAACTAGCCATCTCACTACAAGTTGTGATTAAATGTGAACTACAAGGCCCCATGTGGAGGAAATAGCTAAGTCTGTTTTGGTATCTCCAAAGTGATAGTAAATTCTCACACAGAAAGGAAAAAAAGGACGCTGTCCCCAAACTGGATCGTTTGCATTAATTTCTGTACAGAAGATCTTGAGCATAAAAGGGAAAATAATTGTATTCATTGCAAAGATATCTTTAATAAGAAGTAAAACAAAGTAAAGTTTATTAAAGGGGAACATAAACCATTATGGAACAATAATTTCTCTATTGTATCATGACCATAATCAAAAATTTTTTTTAAATATTTTTATTTTATGTGTATTAGTATATTGCCTGCATGTATGTGAGTGCACCTGTGTCATGCAATGCCACAGAAGTCAGAAGAGGGTTTTGCATTCTTCTGGAACTGGAGTTATGGACAGTCCAAAGCCGCCATGTGGATACTGGGAATTGAATCTGGGTCCTCTGCAAGAGCAGTCAATGCTCTTAACCGCTGAGCCATTTCTCCAGCCCCCATTATCAAAATTTTAACAGCAAAGTGGAACCAGAGAGAGTGGGAAAGCAAGAAGAAAAGGAAGGAGAAAGGAGAAGGGAGAGGGTGAGGAGGCAGAACCCAGACATCTTGAAGAGAGGAAGAACAGATCTGTTTCCTGAGCACATGGGCTGCCTGGAGAAGCCTTGAATCAAAAGAAATTTAGGAGACCCAGAGAGAAGGAAAAGAAATTGGATGGGTGAGATAAAAAGCCAGTAATTAGATAAATATGTGCAAGGGGATGCAGAATCAAATTCTACAACTCTCACCTGAACATTATGTTGGCCACTTTTGGTAGATCATATGCACACTTTGTGAACTACACACTGAGATTATGTGCTGGTATTAAAAAAAAAAAAAAAAAAGTGTCCCCTGAAAAGGCTCTTGTGAAGAGAGCTTGGTTCCCAGTTTCCGTTGAGATTGAAATGGTTGGATTGTGAAGGCTCTAAATTCGTCAATGAGTTAAGCCGTTGATCAGATTGTACCTGAATAGGCTCTTTGGAAGTGGGGCCTAGTTGAAGGATGGCCTGGT
>NW_008329142.1:975434-1001965 GCF_000622305.1 Nannospalax galili | reverse complement strand
TCTCTTCCTCCTCCACTTCCTGCCCTCCTCCCTCCTCCTCCCCCCTCCCCGTCTTCCTCCTCCACCTGCTCCTCCTTCTGCTCCTCCTCAGTCTGCTCCTCCTCCAATCTCTCTGACTCCCATTTACCACAAAGTGAACTTTTCTTCCCTCCTTTCTCCCCTCCATAAACCAAGTGACCATATACTGAAATATGTGAAACTGCAGGCCAAAATAAATCCTTCCTCCTGTAACTTGTTTCTTCAAGCATTTTATCACAGTGATGAAAAGTAATTAGCAAATGCCATTAGCAGTGAACGTTCTTGATAGCCTGATGGATGTGTTGCTTCAGTTTAGTTCATAGGTCTTTTGAGAAAGGGCCTTCCTGGCCTCAGCAGGCCTGAACTCACCATGTAGACCTGACAGGCCTCAATCCACAGAGATCTGCCTGTCTCTGCCTCCAGTGCTGGGATTAAAGGCAAGTGCCACCACACCCAGTTTACGTAAGTTCAGAAGCTTTTTGATAAGGATGGTAAATTAAATAACCTCCAAGACTATGGTGTCAGGAAAGAAATGCTGAAGTGTATATGGAAGGAAGGAACTGGAAGTTTGCAAGAGAATATAAGGGTTCTAGTGAAGACAATTTAAAAGGAAACCATGGCTCTATTTGATACAGAAAAAGAATAAAATAATGGAACAGTACTTCTAGAAAATTGTATTTTCTGAGAGAGCATTAAAATATTACCTTAGGGTAAATTAAGAAATTAATAACAATGATCTAGCTCATAAAGTTTTAGGCTTGTTCTTTACAGGAGTATATTTCTGCCCAGTACACTATCTAAAAATACTTTATTAAGTAATCATTTAATTATAATGTGTCTTTTGAGTTTTTATTAGATGGAATTTTGATCATGGTAATGACACAGAAAAAAGTCAAAATCTTTTATTTATACTTTATGCTCAAGCATTTAGTTACTTCCGTGTAAGATGATGCCTTTAGTAAAACCACTTATAAATGAAATATGGTTATATCTCACACCACAGGACCACTAGGAAAAATATGGTTATCTTTGAAGGTTTCGGTGGATATCAAAGCTCTAATTATATAATACTTATCGTAAATAAACCTAAAAACAAAATGACAATAAATATATCATATACATCATGTATTGCATTCTACTGTGAACTTTAGTTAAAATTTGATCTTCTGTTGAAATGTTCATAGTACAGTATTAACCTGTCTTTGTTTACCTGGGATAGTCCCTGTTTGTTTCACATCCAAAGGAATCTCTCAGCCCCTAAGAAACAAATAATTGTTTACCCTAGTTCAAAGATAATCAAATTGTTATACAAGAATCTGTAAATCAACTCAGTGTTAAAAAATATTTTCACAAAACCCTAAATATTGATAGTCTACCATATTAAAGAACATTTTTCTTTAATATCTTGTTTGCAGTTTGTAAGCAGCATCAGAACCAGACGTGCCAAAAATCTTTATAAAAGGCCATCCATATGCAGTTCCAAGCCAGGTCCAGTAAGAAAGCCAGAAATTTCAAGGCCAATTCTGAAGACTTAAAAGGTTCAGATAGTTCGGATAAGCTTTAGACAAGCAGCCAAATTCTGGAAGCATATCTGAACTTCCTCCAAATCTCAAACCTTTTGAGGTTTGCTTCTCCATAGTCCAAAGCCACTGCAATAGCTGACAGCCCCTTTCACAACTTTACATGAGCAATAATGAGTCTGAGATTATTGGAGGCGCCAAGTCACGCCATCCCCTCATTGTTTGGATAATAAAGTTCAGAAGTACTGAGGATAATCTCACTAGAGAGACAGAGACCAACTTTTACTTATCACTCTTGTGTTCACTTCCTTTTTAGCTAATTAAACCTTAGTTCTTCACAGGAAATAAAATTTTGCAACCTCCATAATAGTTTGGCTTGGTAATATTGTATATATCTTTTCCTCTTTGTCTGGAAAAACAGGAAAAGCAAGGTGCCAGTGTGAAGATCCAGAAGAGTGAATTATCTTTTAAATTAGCAGATTTTTCACAGCACATGGCCAGGGCTAGTTGTGCCACCGGGTCAACAAGCATGCTTACCCTGGATCCCCATCTAGAGCATTAGGGAGATGGGAGGGGTAAAGAGGGGGAGGTGGGGAATGGGGGTCATTTTTAACACTGAAGGTCAGTGGTTCTAATGGCCTTTTAAAGGCTTCTTTGTATGTTCATGCCTAAGCGCCCAACAGGCTGCATCAGTCTGCTGTAGAAGGAAGACAATAGGAAAGCAACCCATATTCAGGTTTAAGACATAGGAGGGTCTTCTGAAGCTTATCATCTTTGTAGAGAATCTGAATCTGTATACCTCCGTAGCTCACAACTTACTATTTCCTGTCTATTCAAAGAATAATGACAAGTGGACAAGAAGATGACTGTTAAGGTCTGGGACCATTCACAAAGTCACATACAGCTATTATGAATTCTATTTAAAAATAAACTCTAGAAATATTTTTCCTAATGCATTTCTAAAGTAAAACAAAAAGTAAAGAAAATGGAGAAAGCTAGATTTGTAGATATATTTTTCATACAATTAACACATTTTGATCTACCACTTAGAATTTTACATATGGAATCTAGTAAAATTGAACAAATGTTCATACAAGATAACAAACTGCCAAGTGATGTGCTAATTAAACAGATGTAGTGGGATTAAAGGGTAGAATAAATATGCTAAACTTAGAAATGAACTCATCTAGGATTAATATGTTTATTACCCTGTTTTGGAAAATCCTGTGATTCCATTGCCCCCAGGGGTTACATTATACAATAGTGCAGATTTTGTTATTAGTAGTAGTTATGCTAACAAACAATGGCATCTCAAATATTAAAAATTTTCATTTTGTGTGATAAATGTATTTGAAGAAAGTTTTAAATCACCCCACACTACATTGAAAAAAAAGATTGCTATTTAAAGAAACATTTAATTCTGTTAATTTTATTATTTTTTTATTTTATGTGTATGAATGCATTGCCTGCATGTGTGTAAGTGCACCCGTGTCATGTAATGCCCAAGGATGTCAGAAGAGGGCGTCAGATTCCCTAGAAGTGGAATTACCTTGTGGGTGCTTGGATTGAACCCAGGTCTTCTGTGAGAAGAGCCAGTGCCCTTAACCACTGAGCCATCTCTAAAGAAACTCTTTATAAATAACATTTTTATAGCATGCCCAATTACTTTCTATTTTTCTTTTTTAATTAATTTTTTAATGTGTATGAGTATATTACCTGCATATGTGTAAGTGCAATGCTCACGGAAATCAGAAGAGGCGTGTCAGATCCCCTGGAACTGGAATTACGGATGGTTGTTAGCCACCGTGGTTGATGGGAATCAAACCCAGGTCTTCTGCAAGAGCAGCCAGTGCTCTTAACTGCTGAGTAATCTCTCCAGCCTCTTTCTATTTTTCAATAACTATAATGATTAAAAATCAAAGGTATTTGATTTGCAAAGTGCCATACCTTCTGTGGATGGCAGCGAGAATATGAAATAAGAGCTTTATTTCAGAGAAGGTATTTTTATTTGGGCAATGAATAAAGGACAAAGTATAAGAGGGAGATTGGGTGTTAAAAGGTCCCTACAAAATGCATCCTTCTTGGTTAGATAAACCCAACATTGATGGTGGTTGACACAAATAATAAAATGGAGGTACACCCCCTCAGGTTTCTCAGGGTCTTGTTGGTTGGATCCCCCTCTGAGTCATGCTTCTGATCCTTGCCCTACTCTGAGAGCTTCATGAGATGGAGCATGGCAGGGATGCACACCTCTCATGAAATTTGTGTTTCTTCATGCAACAGGTAATTAAAAAAACAATTTCAAACAAAGTATCAAGAGCCAATAATGGATCTTCTTCTAATATAATTTCTTAGAAGAATCATGCTGTGGGAAAGACATTTGGGGATAGAAGAAGAGAAATGAAAATTGAACAGCCAACAAGAAAACATGTTAGATTGGCCCCTTTAAGCTTCAGCATACAACGTGGATAAAACATAGATAAACCTGACTGTCTCTGTTAGGATCCTTAAATGTCAGAGTTGAAGGAGATGAAAACATTATTTGGTTCAATGTATTAATTTTATAAATAATAAAACAAAGATTTAGAAAATTAAACGTTTTTCTAGAATGACGTATACTGATAGAACACAGAATCAGGCACTGAAACTAATGTTAGTGTGCTATACAGAATATTTTCAGTGTTGCAATTTCCAGGAAAATTTCATCCTGCTCAAACTCCCTGTAAAGTTTGTGACCAACTCAGAGTGCTACTAAGAGACAATAAAGACAACTTTATTATTATATTATCTTTAATACAGAAATATCCATCCTTGGATATTGTCCTCCATGATAAAGCTAATGAAGTAACAATATTTGTTTAGCATGCAAAATAATTATAAGTATTATATGTATGATTAAGTACAAAATGTATTATCACACATGATTTCATATCACCCCTTGATTTACATTTTATTTAAAAAATAGCTAATACATGCCAAAGTATATTTTGCAATGTAAGTCAAATTTCCAATATATGGATTTAAGAATAGACGAACTAGAATGGCAAATATCTCCCCCTCCCCTTCTCTCCCTAGACTATTGAAAGTTTATTCAGCTGTATTTGACGTCTTTACCTACTCTTTCCAGCCATCTGTTGGTTTTTTTTTTTCTTTTATGAAAATAGACTGAACCTGTACTCACAGCATTTGAATATAATAATTATTGTGACTCTTTGTTGATTGTATGTGAAGAGAATTTAAATTTCAGATTTAAGAGGCATATCACAAATCCTCATTCTCACCATCTTCCAGACCACAATGTGAATTTCATATAAGTGTTTTCTTTACCGTTTCTGTGCAGACAGCATTATTCACTGTAAGAACCATTAAAGAACCAAGTGTCAATGAACCCCACGGTGAACTGACAGTTACTTAAACAGCACATGATCCAAAGCTGTTTGAGGGATGCCAAATGCTCCTTTTTCCAACAAGTTCATTTCATCCAAAGGGGAGAAAATCATTTTATTTAAAGATTTATATTTATGAACATGTTATGAATGTTCTGGATGTTCCCTGTAATGTTTTATGAAAGATACAGATGCGTTTCCAAGAATCATGAAGCAAGCCGGCTGGCCAAGGAGACAGTTTGGCCCTTAGTAGGCAGATCCAAGGGATGGAAGGAGTCAGCTGAGCCCTGGAGACGGATTTGCTCGCTTGGCAATAGGATCTGCTGATTCTCCACCTGACAGTGTTCTGTGGTGCTCCCCATTGTTCCGACTGCTTCCTCTCAACTCCCCCTAGATGGGTAGTGGGAAGCGACCAGCTGCTAGGGAAAACAGTCATTCCTAGGAGCCCTTCCCAATAGTTCAGGTTGGAGGCCAACCACCTGAAAAGGTTGTCAGCCAACAAGCACTTCTCCTGCTCTCTGGTGAGCTGCTCTCTGGAGCTGATTGAGAGGAGAAGGCCAAGAACAGCAGAAGGCTGTCCCAGGGAGAGGGAGAGACAGGCTCCAGGGAAAAGGCTGAAGAGAATTCAGGCATCTACAATAAACTCTTTTTTTTTTTCCTAGGGTTCATATAGTTATCTGTCATACTAGTGAAAGCGGACATTAAGTCATTGGGACTTTTCTTCTAGTTTTAATTTTTAGATGTTGTCTTTTATTTCCTGGCTTGACTGGTTAAAACATGTGGCTTAGCAAAAAGAATAAATAACTGGTCTCCAGAAGGATCTGTCTACATTCCTCAGAAAAGATATTTGTATTTATATTAGTAGAATTTGTATCCACAAATTTGGCCAATTCTCTAGGGCCATATGGTTGGTCAGAAGAGTAACCAGGAATAAAGGGGTGAAATGTTCTACATAAGTCATTTCCCTTACAAGGGAAGGAGATTCGGTATTTCTTTCTGATGGCAGGTGACATAGCTTGAGATTCCCAGAAAGCAGTCTGAAACAAGCTTATTTTGGCAAATGACCCAAAGAACAGGAGTGCAGAACTGAGAAAACTGAAGCAGGGAAGAAAAGATAATCTATTTTCTGTGAATAGCTGGCCACCCCTGGAGTCTTGATTCATTGCTGGGACTCTTCTCAGGAGCCTTCTAGAAGGCACACACAAATTGCCTGAAGAGTTGAAGTGGGGCATATTTACTCGGGGCTTCTGTCCCTCAAGGTCAAGACTAATGCCATGAGTTTTTAACTACCTTAAACTTTCAGCTGGGGGATTTAATAGGCAATTGACATAGCAGCTGCAGAGAAGACCCAGGATAGAGATGGGAGCTAAGTGATACTGGCTGAGGCAGGTGACCAGAGTAAATATCTGTTGCTAGATGCTCAGCAGCATCCAAGATAAAAAGTGCACTCATTAGGTATGAGCCATGCTGTGTTCCAAGCAATGTACTTTTGCAGTGCCTTCTGGGACTGTGACCCGTTCACCCACCCTCTGAGCCCTGAGTCCCGAATGCTCTTCTTTCTTTTCTAGATGCCTATGTAATGCCTTCTACTCCTATATTCTACTTCATGTCCAAATTATGACATGATTGCTTGCTTACAAAACAGAATTAATAAGAAAATCCATTTTCCATCTCCAAATCCATGCCATTGTATGTAGCAGGAATCCCATGTGCGGAATCTGTTTCTGTTTCAGTGGGTGAGTTTCTGTGATCTTATAAGCCAATTATTCCTTTTGTGCACTGGTTCCTTTCTTCTCTCACCCACTTAAGGGCTTTGCACTGTCCTCTCCTAATCTCTACTGCATTGTTAATTTTCCCTTCTCTGTTTGTCCATTCCCATCAGCACACAAACCTGCTGGACTATGTCCCGCCTTGATAATAAAACAATCTTCCTACATGTTCATGATTCCATCTATCTAGTGGCCCATTTCTCTGCAAACCTTTATAGTAAAACTCTTCTGAAGCCCAGTTTTGCTTTTTGGTCATGCTCTTTCACTGCTCACTTTCTCTTGAACACATCTCAGTATGATTCTTGTTTCCAGCACCACAGCAAAGTCAACAGTCATTCTTTCCTTCTTGATGTGTGTGTGTGTGTGTGTGTGTGTTTGGGTACATGTACACACTTAGGTGTGAGGTCAGAGGACAACTCTCTCAGGAGTTAGTTACTTTCCTACCACATTGTGGAATACAGGGATGGAATTCCAGTTGTCAGGTCTATCCTAAGAGCTTCTATGCACTGAGTTATCTGCCTAGCTCTTGACTTCTTGATATTTGATGGGCTGAATCTCCATAGCTAACCTGTCTGTTTCTGTTAGCCCTTGGGTTTGTCAGGCTAAACACTGAAGTATTCATGGTTTACTCCTAAACTAAGTTTCTTTTCTGTGATAGCTCCCTAAGTGATTCCATCCAGACACATGGTTTTAAATGCTGTCCATATTTCCCTACTTCCTAAATTTTTATTTTCTATTCTTTCCCCAAACCCTTATTTCATATAATGAGCTACTACTAGGTAAATTTATTTGACTGTCAAACAGGTACCTCGAAGTTAGCACATCCCAAATACAGCCCTTGGATATCCACTCTAACCCATTCCAGTATTTCCAGAGTTCATACATTGTGTTTAGGATAAAGATGCAGAAGACACTCTTGATTTGCCTCAGCAGAAGCCTCCCTGGTGATCGTTGCTCCTGCTTCTGCTCTCTATCAGTGCATTCTCTTCTCTGGAGCCAGGAAAAACTTCTAAAGAAGTGATTCCAATATTGTTTTTTTCCTGCTAGAAACAATCCTGTGGCTTCCCAGTACATTCAGATAAGATCTGTAGGCCCCAAAAGGATTTGTGGGGCTTGATTTCTGGTTAAATCTTCAACATCTTCCCCTTACTGCACTTCAACTGGGCTGACCTTGCTATTCCTTGAACAGGCCACATTTGTTCTTGCTCCTGTTCCCTAGCACATCTGTTCACTCCATCTGGAATGTTCACCCAGATTTTTCAGTTTGCTCCTTCGCTTCCTTCAGGCCTTTGCTCAAATATAACTTCTCAGAGAGGACTTTACTGAACATGTTTGCTAGAATCCTGCAACATATGAGCCAGTATTTTTGTTTTATGTTTTTTTGTGCCTGTTTCCTCTTGATTATTCTTAGTTCTTGATATAAATGTGTATATATAATTCTTTATCCACTTCTCGTTGGCAACATTGTCAGGTAAGCTATACAAGGTCTGTTTTCTGACATTATTCCTAAGGAGACAAGAATAATTGTCTACTTATGCCATATAGGGAACCAACAGCAGAGCAGAGTAAGGACACTACCAAAGTCTAACTCTGTGTGCCAATGAATTTTATTGGGATTACTTGCAAAAATGTGGGTGAGGAATTACAGGAACAAAAATGACTCAAAAACAGGCATGTCACTAAAAGCCCACTGAAGCATAGTGACCCTTCACAAAAGATGGGAAACTGAAGCTTGCTACATAAATTGCAGGCAGCTTGACAGGCTGAAGTGTGTCACTTCTGGGTGGCCCAGTTGATCTAGTAAACTTTTCTTGCAACTTGTCCATCTTTGCCCTTTCAAGACAGCTCAGCTTGTCTGAGAATGTCTCTTAGCAGTCCTTAGTGCTTATATATCCTTTGGGACAGAGGAGCCTAATGATTCTGGTCAGTTTCATGGACTTCCTGAAACCTTTGAGTTGTTTACTTCCTAAGCGTAATGACCTTCCCTGCAGGGTGGAATGTTCTACCTCCCCTTGAACTTCCCCTGTCTTAATGAGCTTCCCTCCAAGTTGGAAGATTTTTATCTTTGAGGAAATTGATACACAGCAAGGCCA
This sequence comes from Nannospalax galili, assembly GCF_000622305.1. NCBI lineage: Eukaryota > Metazoa > Chordata > Mammalia > Rodentia > Spalacidae > Nannospalax > Nannospalax galili. Next base: position 993,179 of record NW_008329142.1, on the reverse strand, counting down.
TAAAAGCATGACCAGTACCTTCATCTATGTTTAGGACATAAGAGAAAATCTATACAGCCATAAAATCAAGGAACAAATGAAGAGAAATTTTAATTGAAAACATGGCCTTCAAATTATCACAGATAATTGAGCCAGTAACAAATTTATAATCCTAGTCAGGAGGCAGAGAGAGGTAGATGTGTCCAGCCTGGTATGTGTAGCAAGTTCCAGTACAGCAAATCACAGTGGTACTTCATCTAAAAAAAAAATCAATTTAATAAATCTTTAAATTTCTACAACATAGAAAAAAGAAAGCAGATTTTTAGCACGTAAAACAAATTTTAATCATACCTTTGTTCTCTAAAACTGCCTGAAGTCTTATCTATACACTTGATGTTTTCTCAAAGTTTTTTTTTCTTTTTTGCTCAGAATTTTTTGGCATCTACTCCCTTTTTGATGCCTGGGAACTGTTGATTAGTTATTTCTATCACTCAAATGATAAGAGTCAATATCTCTGTGGACTGGTGTGGGAAACAAAATCAAGCCTTATTTCAGGCTGTCCAGACCAATTTAGCCTTGCAAGTAGGAACTCCCTCTCCTAGTGCCTGGCTTTGGAACATACTCACTGAAATCTGGAGTTAAGTCTTGATCATCTATCCTTGTATTTCTAGTGGGTCTTATTAGATATTCTAATCTGGTTTCTGTTACTATGATAAAACACTGATTTAAACAAAAGTAAGGGTAAAAGGGTTTATTTCATCTTACTCTTCCAGGTGACTGTCCATCACTGAGGTAGGCTAAGTCATGAAGTTAAGGAGGGCAGGAACCTGGAGGCAGAAACTGAATCATGGGTCACCAGCTTGCTCCCCTGGCCTGTGCTCACCCTCTTTCTTCTATAACTCAGGACCGCCTGTCCAGGTGTGGCACCACCAGCATTGGCCTGGGCTCTCTCTATCACTCAACAATCAAGAAAATGCCTCACAAATGTCCACAGACCAACCTAATAGAGGAAATTTCCAAGCTGAGGTTCCCTCTTCCAAGGTGTGTCAAGATGACAACCAAAGCCACCCATGACAGTCAAAGAAGATATCTAAACTGCAGTTGCCTCCATTTTCCTTGAGCCTATTTCACCATCCTTAGGGATCCAGCATGATATGAGCATGGCCATCTTGCTAATAAACACTGTTTTGCCCATCAGGTGACCCTGGCATACAACTCAAATGATGTAGGTCATTACCAAATCATTAAGGTAATCAATTAAGTCTTCTGTGCTTCCACTGAATTCTGGACTGTTTCGTAACTTGTTCTGAGTATGTTAAGTATTTTGCAAAGTACCTACGTACATAGGTCAGAGCCCACCTTTGTGTGGTTTAGCATATGAACAACTTCTGCCTACCTTGGAAGGCTGAGATCCTCCTGGCCCAGTGCTACCCAGGACATGCTTCAGCCTGAAGGTCACTAAAATTTACATTTCATATAATACATTTGTCTGCTTTTTTCTTTGGTTTCATGACATCTTGATCCATTTGTGACCAGTTCTCATAGTAACACCAGATTATTCAGAATCACCTCCCCTTCTTGGCACACATAACATCTTCCTGCAGCTTCTCCTCAGTTCACTTTACCACGAAAAGATAAAAACACTGAGGAAAAGCAATAATTCTATTAACAGAAAGATGATAAATTTCAATCATTCTTTTCTTTTTTATTGTTTGAGAATTTCATATATGCATGTGTTCTAGTCAGATCTACCCTCTTTCCGTTCCCTTTAGTTCCTCCTCTGTACCCCTTCTGCCACTTTTCCTTCCTATTTTCATGTGCTCTTCTTTAAAAAAAAAAGCCACTGACTGTACTTAGTACCATCTGTATGTTCGTGGATGTGGGCCCACCTAACTGAAGCATCTCAGGGGCAGCCTCTCTGAAGAAAACTTGCTTTCTCTCCCCTAGCAGACATCAACTGCCAATACCTTCCAAGATGGGGAGGGAGTGGGGAGCTCTCATGAGTTTCTGTCCCTTGAGGATGGAATTTCGGCTGGTTTGATTTTGTGCAGGTCTTGTGCATGCAGTAACACTTATTATCAGTTCATGTGTGCAACATTCCTATCATGTCCAGCAAATAATGTTTTGTTATAGGCGTCAACTACTTTTTGCTCTTATAATCTTTCTGTCCTCTCTTCCATGGTACATTAATATATAATAAGCATATACATTGTTCTTTAAGTTAACCTTAATTTGGGCTACTAATATTCATAAATATGTATCTGTACTTTTCTCCTTTTAGAGAATTTTTTATACTAAGCAATCTTCAGGCAAATTAAAGTAATATACTAAAATTATTTTGAAAAGTTTTCACCGTAATTTCTACAATAATTTAATCAATAACATGTATTATTCATTTTCTATGTCCAAGAATGTTGGTTCTTATAAAGATTGTTCTTCATCTCTTTCTGCCAATTTTATGTGATACTAATAATGAGTAAATGACAGTGAGGGTGATTTCACTATGTTCTTCAGTATGCCTAAGTCAGAGATATAATCATCTCTAGGACAGGGAAAAAGAAAAAGAAACAAAACCATTCATGTGATTACTTCAAGTAAAAATTTCTGAAACTTATTCATAGTCCTGATTTTGATACATATTCCTAAAACACAGAGGTACTAAACTGAAGTGGTAAGTGCTTTAGTAATTTTGCTTCAGTTGAACAGTGCATGGTCCAGTAATTCTCAAATCTTGGCTAACCCCAATCAGGGACATTGGGGTTACCTGGCCACAAGGCAGGCATGACAAAACCAAGACAGACATGGAAAATTGGTACATAATAAAAACAGTTTTCAGAAGCCAGTATGAAAGTAAAAATCACAAGTAGGATTACACAAAAATAAAAATGAAAAAACAACAAAAAAACCCTTTTTCATATTTCCTATCAGGAAAGAATTAAACAAAACAGAAAGTCAGCTTACAGAATAGGAAGGAATATTTACAAATAATATACAAATACATAAGGGAAAACTCAATACATTTTAGAAATGAGGTAAATAAATATTTTTCCAAAGAAGACACAAGAATTATGAACAGGAAAACATACTCAAACTAATCAGAGCAATGAGAATCAAAACCTGGAGAGATCTCATGCCTATTAGTATGACTAGAATTAAAAGGACAAGAGAGAGATTAAAACATGTTGGCAAGGTGTGTAGATAAGCTCTTTCTGTACTTTGGGGGGAAAGTAAGTTGGTACAAACATGATAGAAAACAATAAGAAATGTCATATGATTCAGCAATTCCTATGGGGGGTATAAATGCCAAGAAATGAAGTTACATTCATGATAAGAGATAACTGCCCCCTGTTCATTTAAGAATTATTGACAATGCCCAAATATATACAAGCAAATGAATTGCCTGTTGAAGGACAAAGAAAATGTGAATTATGTGCACTGGAATATTATTCAGCCCTAAAAGAAGAACATACTGCTATTTGTGACTATATGATCCACAGGACATTATGCTAAGTAAATTAAGAAAAGAGAAATAAAAACTGCGTGTTCACTTGTGTATGGAATCTAAAAAAGCTGAACTCTTAAAAGCACAGAGCAGGGTGATAGTTTCCAGGGATGGGGGATGGTACAATGGGGAAACAATCAAAGGGCACCAACTTTTAGTTATAAAATAAGTTCTGGGAATGTACTGTGCCTCATAGTGGCTATTAAAAAAGCAAGAACTCAATGCCTATTCTAGTTCATGAAACAGAGTTAAGGGCAATGGGCCCCTTGTAAACTGCACTGGGGTTCATGCTGTCCTTTCCTTGCTCTTGGACAAGAAGTACGATAGAGAATGGCACAAATTTAGAATAATTGGTCAGGTTGTGAAGTATCCCCAAAGGCAACCTGGACTTCTATGGGCACAGCAATGGCTAAGGATCTGATGGTCTTCACAGTATTAAGTCACCATGACCAAGAAAGGAATCCCAATTATTCCCATCCAAAGTAGCCACGATATAAATTTTCATTGGTCAATACAATTGCAAGTGGTTTGTTTTTTGAGGTATCATAAAGGAAAAAATGATTTTGAAATCTCAAAATTTATTTTGGCTTTCCTTTGTTTTAGTCCTAACAATAAAATGAGAGTTTATTCTGCTTCAGAGTCTCCCCCATCACCTCTTAACCCTAAATTCTTCCTATTTAGGTACACTTTAATTTCTTACTGCTCATTATAATTCTTACCTTATATTTCCTATCAATCTCTTTGGTTGCTGTGATTTTACTTTGGGATGGTCTCCAGGATGATATAAATCTCTATCTTACTACATTTGGTGACATCTGAACACCATGTTACTTAGGAAAGTGGTTCTGCTGTGATTTTCTTAAAATCAGCTTCACTTGTTCTTCTTTCTCTTAAAGAACTCTTTCACAACTTTTTCCTTTCTGCCAGTTCATTCCTCTTTTAAAGAATGGGCCTTAGTCAATTGGTGTTACCCTTCTTTTTTAGCAAATGTTCAAGTATTTAAGTTTGAGTATGTATATGACATGAGAGACAAACATCAAGTGAGTCTTCAAGGCTCTGTTGATTTTCAGTGATGTGGATGTTGCTTTGTTGTTGATCTGGGGACAATGAAATTCAATGAACATCAATTCATTTATTTTCAAACTTTGTTCTCAGTCAAACTGTGGATGGCCTCAGATTTTAGTCCAAGCATTTTTTCTGTATCTCATTCTAGGAAGTTTTAGATTAGCTAAAAATATGTGTAAACAACTTTGAAGATTTTATTCTGTAATTAGTGTAATTTTTTGCACTCTCTGTTCCGCCTTTTAGAGATAATAAGCCTGTTGTGATCTGTGAGTTATTAGGAGATAATCTTGTCCATAATATTTTTCATACCATCTTAGAAGGTTAAAACCAAGAAAGATGAGCTACAACAACTAAGTAAAGGATTTCTTCCATTGACTATATGAAAATAAAATCTTCACTATAGCTTTCACTTATGAAATATTTGAGTTGAAAATTGTTAAGTTGTTCTAAAACAGAAAATAAATGAGTGTCTTTAGAGCTACGGGAACATTTCAGGGGCACATCTTATTTGCTGGGTTGGATACCATCCATCATCATACACCAAGCATCAACAATTTATGTGTTTTACAAGTAGTCCTCATTCCTTCTAACATTTCAGAAATTTATGGCTAAAGAAATAGGTAAGATTCTCTTCATTTTTATGTGACTGTGTAATAAGCAAAAAAAAAAGTAATGAACATAGAAGCACCTTCCCATTTCAGGGTTTACTGAAGTCATCCGGGCTTTGTTTCCCTATTTCCTGGCATGTTGATTGACCCAATTAATTTCAAAAAGTGTTAGCTCCTAACAGCAGGGATTAAACCAGGCATTCTCAAACTAAATCTTCAAGTCAGGCTCTTTTATTTTATTTTTTTTAGAGGGAGAAAAGAAGGGGCCTGGGAATGAAATCCACGTTGCTCTGGGGATGGGTTTTCCCCTGCAACAATTTCACATAAGCCTACTTTATTAAAACACACACACACACACATGCACACACACACACATGCACACACACACACACACACATTTATCCTTGGTTTAATTGCCATTAAAACAATCATTTGGAGACTCAGGAGTTGGTGGTATTACGGGTCACCAGACCCCCAGGGATGGTCGCAAAAACGTAGCATGGCACATAACCAAATGTGACTGTTTCCCCCAGGCTCCCAGATCACACCTTCCCTTCCCCTCCCTCACTGTCCCCTGATACTACACTACTGTCCCTCAGAATTTCCTTTGACAGCTCATTAAGGCAACAACTTTCCAAGTTTCTTGAGGAAAATAATTTTTTATATTCTCTATTCCCCACAGTAGACTTGACCAAAGCATTACTTAATCATCTGCCTGAACTTTTTTATAGGACCACACAGAACATTTCTTGTGAGATCTTCCCCCTACTTTGTGCCCATGGGTTCTTTAAAATAATTCATTAATCTGATTTGCCCTCTACCTATTTCTGATTTTTCCTCTACCTCTTTCCAAGGTCTTTCCTTTGCTGCAGAGACATTCTTTTCCTCACTGTCATATGCTCTGCTGACACCGTGGAGGGACCAGCACCTTGCAAAGAAGCAGAGTCAAGATTCTGATACCACAAACTTAGCACGGCAAAGGTGGGGCTAGAAACACAGCAAGAAATACAGAAATCGAAGATAATACAGGTATTGGAGGGCTAAACATGAAGTCAGGGCAGAGTTATACAGGAAGTCAAATCAGAAACTGCAAGATGCCAGTTTAGAAGCAATATGGATATTTTAATAATCACTACCTCACACAATAAATCTTGTAGTATGTGAGCCAATCCCAGGCTATCGTTCTATAGAAATCTGCAGTGTAATAAAAGAGCTTTGTGGTAGAGTTGGCAAATTGGTTAATAGGATTTAAAACAGGAATGTAGTTCTGTATCCTTGTTCCATACTCCTCTACATACAATTTTCTTTAACTCATCTAAATGGATAAAACTCACAATTCTGTTTTCACTCAACACCCTGCCAGCAACAGTTGCCTTTTGTGGGTATATGATGAAAATGTGTTATGTATTTAAGTTTGTCACCGTTTTTAGTATGTCTACATATCATATAGCAGACTAGGTACTATATGCAGCAACACCTCCTTGCATTTCTCCTCCGTCAGCCATTATTTTAACCAGGCCATGATTTCCTGGTGGGCACCAGCTTTCCCTAGCCTCTCAGGAGAGCTCTCCCAGAAGCTACACCAAAATGAGTGAACCAGCCCTTGAATGAACAAGTTTGTATACTTGCCCACCCTTTGCCATAGCTGGTGAATTAAATATTCTTGGTAATGGTATTGCTGAAGGATTTGGTGGGAAATTGTTTAACTTCTTTACCAGAGGTATAGCCAGATCAATGGGATGAAGCAAAAACATCATAAACATAGGTGTGTTAGGTTGGCTTTGCAAACAGGCACAATTGCCTTGCCAAATAAGTACAGACAATTTAAGGGTGAATGTTTCCAATGAATTGAATTCTAGCAAGAAAGTTTCTCCCGCCTTTTTCATTCAGTAAGCAGCAAAGTATTTAATCCTCTTTGCAAATAAAGTCCTTGCTCTCAACTTAGCAGGACTACCTATTGTGCTCGAATCTATACAGAGGTTTTCTTAAAATGGACCACTGTCCTGTTGGGACAGGGCCAAGACTATTCACTTAGTAGAGAACGATGGGCCAGATTGAAACCTGTATCTCTCTGGCAAAAAGCTAATGCTTTATTCACTGTGTCATTAACCTTTTCCCTCATTCTGTGTAATACCAACTGCCCAGTTTGGCATTTCAATTTTGGGTAAAAACTGACGTAAAAATCCAATCTGCAAATGTGTCAAAGAATTATAAACTTGTACTTTGAAAAAAACATAAAGCTTGGTCCATGCCTGTGATCCCGGACATGGAGGGTACAAGTAGCAGGGCAACATGGTCAAGGCCAGCCTCAGCTACATTTGTACAGAACCTTAGAGCCTCACCTGAGCTAGGTAAGACCTTATGTCAAAACATACAGAAAAATACAAAGACAAAATAAAGGAAAGAATAGACAATTACAATTTAGGATGTTGAGCTGGAAAGATTATGCAGTTGGTAGTCATGAGGACCTGAGTTCAATCCCCCAAACCCAATTGAGCTTGACACATGCTTGGAATCCCAGAACTGGGAGGTGGAGACAGGAAGATCCCTGGGGCTTACTGACCAGCCTGATTAGACTAACTGATAAGCTCCAGATCAATGAGAGGTCCTTACTCAAAAACCAAGGTAGATGGAACTTGAGGCAGGCACAACATTACTGGTCTCCACATGTATGCACACACAAGTGCATGCATACCTGCACACACATGCACCCATGCAAACACACACACATAACACACATATGCACACACAAACACACTTCCTCCCTCCAACACAAACAATTTATGATGATAAATTGAAGTAGAGTCAAATCTCTGTTATTCCTCTGGACATGGAACACCTGGGTGGTAAACATGTAGGGAGTGTGTGAGCATGTGCATGAATATGTGTACATTTGTTGTTTGTGTATCTTCAGAGTGGCTTCTAGGGATTCCTGACAGGACAGAAGGAGGTAAACTCATTCTCATACAGAAGTCTCATTGTCTTGCTACAATCTCATCCTGTAGGTGGCAGCACTAACAAAGCTGGGGTCAGATACTGAAGAAGAATTTTTAGTAACATGGATATAGGAAGAAATTAAAACTTGTCTTTTGCCTTTGCATTTGACCATAAATGCTGGAAGTCTTTCAAGTAGCCAACCTAACACGCAGAATCCACAGCTGGAAACACACACACACACACACACACACACACACACACGCACACAGAGTCATCTCACATCAGAGAGTCAGGGGAGTTCATGTTCTCTCTGTGTGGGAGAAAAATCATGCTTTGTTCTGGTTGAAGTATCAGTTCTTGCTAATAAGCATAAAGGCCAAATTAAGCCCAGACCTTTTTACTTCTGTGACCTCTCAGAAGTTAGTCATGGTAGAGCTAGAATCCCAAAGTACATGTTTAAAGAGAGCAATCATATTTCAATGTATTATTATTATTTACTATTTTATACTTAAGAGATTACTGAAATGGCAATGAAGATAAAACAAAAATTCAGCAAATTAATCAATACCAAATATCCAGGTTTAGTAATAAAGTCAATAGATAATATTAATACTTTCTGATGGCATTTTAAAAAAACAAACAAGTGAGCGTTTTGAGATTTTGCTTATGCAAAATTTCATTATTAATCATCACAAAATTCTAAGCCTATAATCTTAGCAAGGAAATCAAATTAATATTTTATAATGAATTCTCTTAGCTTTCTGAGTTTTACTCGGTTTGGGGGTTTGTTTGTTTCCCCACAGAGACTGTAAGCTCCTACATAATCACATTATGTCATCTTCAACAGCAGCAGCACAGCTAGCAGCCTTGCCAGTCTCCACATAGAGTTTACTTTGTATTAATCCTTCCAACAAGTATTAGGTAACTTGAAACCAGTTGAACAGCATACCTGACACAGGCTACCTATGAAGTAAAGAAGTTTATTCTGGCTTACAGATCCAAAGGTTCAAACTGGAGACTAGGCAGCAGCAATTCAGTTGGGACTCAGGGGGCGGGGAGGAGTGGCACATCACAGAGGAGCATGTATTGAAATGAGCTTTGACCAAGAAGCAGAAAGAATCCCACTGTTCCTTCAGAGCTACACCTTCAATGACACGAGGACCTATAGTAGACTCCAGCTCTTTTTTAAAAAATGTGTATGGTTCTCCTGCGTGTGTAGAGTGCACTCGTGTGCAGGGCTCACAGAAGAGGGTACCAGATCTCCTGAAACTCGAGTTATGCATGATTGTTAGCTGCTGTGTGGGTGTTGGGAACTGACCTCTGGTCCTCTGCAAGAGCATCCAGTGCTCTTATCAAAGAGCCATCTCTCTGGGCCTGACTCCACCTGTTAAAGGGCCACATCATCTCTGTACACAGCCATTCTGGGGACTAAATCTTTACTATGAACCTCTAGGGAACATTATCCATATTCAGTCTATATCAGGTGATGTTATTTGTTCCATCTTCCAGACTTAGAGGTTGACTGTTAAAACATAAAGCAGTTTATCCAAGTCTCTGTGCCAGTTAAAGCTAATGCTACACCATGAATTTTGGTGTGTAGAGACATTTTGCTTTTTCATTTACTTTTACCTTCTACTGGTTTCCATTGCCCAACAAAGCAGAGACATTCAATCAATAGGTTTTATTATTTTAGAGCACCACTGCTCCATATTTCTTGCCGATTCAGCATTCATTATCCATGCTTAATTTATTGAAGAATTTTTCATGCACAAGGAAAGGGAAAGGGAAGGACTTTGTTGTCAAATTACTAAGTAAATAATGTCATTCTTTTTTCAAGAATGGTCTTTTAGAACTAAGGTATAAGCTCTGTCACCACCATCAGCATTTAGAAAGGTATTTCCTCTGGAAAATGTATTCTTACAATTTTATTATTAAATTTCCATTGTTTTGTTTAATCTTTTGAATAACTTTTTTTCATCTTGTAAATGAGAGCAGTACTACTCAGAATTTTTCCAATCAGTCTACTTTTCATGTTCATTCTGATCACCCTCTACCAAGTAAAGAAATTCCATGCATTTCTGCCTCAACCTTCCCATAACAACATACTACCCGTATGAGCTATGTTGATATACATTCAATAAGAACTTGGTCTGGGTACCCTAAAAGAAAGCATTTTTGTGGTATTTCTTCTGGAAACCTCTCAAGAACAAGCAATGTGGTAATATTTCTCATTGAAATACTGCATTTTTCTTCCACTTGTGGCAGAAGGAAACCATGAGAAAATTGACTTTCCTAAAGCCATCTCTTTCCACCCCCCCCACCCCCCGCAGTGTATCTGAGCAAAAACAGTAAGATCCACAGGTGACCAGGAGTCATAAGGTGACTTTGTACTTGCCAATTTCTTTGACCTATGAACCAGAAGCACCTCACAAATGTTGATTAATTAATCCTTCATATGCCTTTAGGCAGTAGGTAAATTGCACAAACAATATCTAATACTGCAATTTTAGGTACAGTCACAGAGTTGTATATTGTCAAACTAATTTTATGCCACAGGGAAAAAAAACTGCCATTCAGGTGGAGGCGAGCACAATTTTAGATACCTGAAATATGCCTCATAGGAAACTTCAGTGAATTTAGCAACTCTATCTTGCACAAAGATTAAAAAGCTCAAAGTCCCAAAATTCAAATGCTAATGTTAACTGTATCTCCCCTGATCTTCTATAAATCAGGGCCTACACATTATGTTTCCATGATATCCCATAGTTTCATTCATTACATGTTATCTTAAATTGAATCTGAAGCTCTTCTGACACATCTTTGCCATCATTTTGTTAGCCCTCCTTGCAAATATTTTCTTCTACTTGGCCAGACTAGAACATCTGTCATCTGTTCTTAGATAGGACTGTGTAAATTACTGAGACATGAGTAAGAAGGCAAATTCGTTGTTTTGAGTGTTTTTATGAAACTTAACCATTTGAGGGCTGACACTCAATTTGCTCTACTACAGTACTTTTCATAGATCATAAATTTGTTAAAGCAAAGAACATTGTATTAATTGACCTTAATCTTCCTAAATTTAGCATCATGTCTGGTGTCTACTGGTGGTCAGAAGCGGTTTGATAAATAAAAAGTATCAGAGAATCTTATTATTATTTGATTTACTGAATTCATTCATTTTTCATCCACATAACAGTTCCAAAATTACTCTGCAATGTAGATTCTGGAATTTTTACAATAATTATAAAAACTTTAAAAAGATACTTTATTTATTCTTTTTTACTGTATGTGTATAAGTATGTTGTCTGCATGTGTCCAAATGCATTCATGTTGTACAATGCCTGCAGAGGTTAGAAGAGAGTATCTAATTCTCCTGGAACTGGTTATTAGCTGCCCTGTGGGCACTGGGAATCAAACCTGGTCCTCTGCAAGAGCAGCCAGTGCTCTTAACATCTCTCTAGCCCTACAAAACCATTTTTTAACTCAGTTGTTCATATTATTGGTTAATAGTATGAATATTTTACTGTCATTTGCAATATAGAAGAGTAATGTAGTCACACAGCAGGAAAGGAAAGAATAAATAATGAGGGTTGGATGATAGAAATAAAATGTCTAAATTCATTGGCACACTCTATGCTTTTATTATAATTATGGGATATTTTATTGATTGATACAAATGAAATATCCTCTCCAAAGTTTATATAAATTTTTGATGTATAACTTCATTTTGAAACTATAAACTCCAAAAGGAAGCTCTATTTCATATTTGACTGCCAAAATGTTCTTACTAGTATGAGTCAGACAATGTGAAATTCTCCTCCCAAACCCCGTCATAGACCACCCATTGGCATTACATTTAGGGTAGAGGCAAACACCTCCATGTAGACTGAAGTCTTTTCATGACTACGTGTCCTTCGTTTTCTCTAACTTATCTCTGGTCACGCTCTAACTACTTATCCTGCTCTTTTATCCAAACATCCTCTTCTCTTTTTTTTGACTAGGTCTCAGTCCTTGGCATATTCTCATGTTGCTTCTTGCAATTCCCCCTCTTTTCCACCCAATTTCTCCATGTCTCCTACCTTCATTTGTTTACCCCTATGCTCAAATGTTCTTTCTTTAGTCCTCTGGTCCACTTCTTCCTCTGTTCAGGCGCATACATGTACAATCTCTACCCCCAGAGATACTTAACTATTTTTTCCACTGCACTTATTGTTTGTTGAATATCATCATATTAAATACTTATAAATATGTGTCTGTCACGTTCTACTATAAGATAAAATCACTGAGGGCAGAAAATTTTGTTTCTTTCTTATTTCTGTATCTCAGTACTTAGAACCCAAAAGACACTTTCATGAATTGAATGATTTGCTTCCTGTCTTTACGGCACATAATATTATTAAAGGCTCATGGCATGTCAAGATGTTCTGGTTACATGATAAATATTGATTTCTCTCAAGATGTCAGAATCCCACATATATAAATAGTGATGTTTGTGAAATCGCAGCCAAGGGCATTGCCCATTATGATTATTCCTCATCACAACCAAGTTGCTTTTTTGTTTTACTTCATAGTTGTTATATCCCCAGTAATATGCACAACAAAGACAAAATATTAGCATTTCTTTGACCTCTTACTTTTGTAAATGCTACCAGGGATACAGATCTGTTTTCCCAGTTAAGGATTCAGATAAAGTATTCCTTAAAATGCTGCAACATAGCATTTCAGTGTAAATTTGCTGAAATGAATATTGGGTTTTAGCTTATCTCTTTCATTCCTAGAGCTATTTAAATGATAATGTGTATCCATTTCATAAGGTTGATTCTAAAGAAAAAGTAAAAAATTGTTCACCCAAGGTACCATTGTTAAGTTGCAATAGAAACGCAAATTCCGTTAATATTCCTCACACTCTTTTCCACATTAACAGAGGAATGCTCCCAAGGCTAAGTGCACAGCCTTGGCGGGGTGGGGGGGAGGGGGGGGGATTGTGACTAAGCTGGTCTTGGGAAAAAGACCAACCAGCAGGAACTTCAGTTTTAGTCCTCTTGTTAGTCTGTTAAGAAGAAAGACTTTCTTGTAGGGAAAAGTTTCCCTACATAATATCAAGAAAAGATCATATAACATTGACTATGTCACATAATATGGAAATATAAATTTCTTTATTAGTTGATTTTCATCTTTTTGTTGTTGTTTTTGTTTGGGCATGGGTATTCTTTTCGTTTTGGGTTTTGAGATTTAGTTAGTTAGTTAGTTAGTTAGTTAATTTTTGAGACTGGGTCTCCCTGTAGCCCTAGCTAACCTGGATCTCATTAAGTAGACAAGGCTTACTTGCTTCTGTCTCCTGAGTGCTAGGATAAAAGGCATGTGCCACCATGCTCAGCTTCATTTTTTTAAGTTAAAATATTTGTGGGAATGACTTTCCTTTTTTTTCTTTTTTTTCAGTATTAGGTATTGAACCTCACTAGGGTTCTATCTCCCAGCTCTCCTTACCCAGTTACCTATGCTGGCTTTGAACTCACTCTGTAGCCCAGGCAGGCCTTGAACTTGAAATCCCCTGCCTTACCTCCAGAGTAGGTGGGATTCCAGGTTCTGTGCCAGCAGGTCCAGTTGGGAATGGAACTTTCTAACAAAGACATTTGGGTATCTCTATTTCTAGTGTCACACAAGCACAGATCTGGGGGTTTCACAGGCATCAGTGGAATCAACCTTTTCCTTGCAGATGAGTGGTCCGGTAGTTCTCCTATTACTTGGAAGTGAAGCCAGTGTTGATATTCTTAGCCAGTCCTCTGCAAAAACCCCCAACTAAAAAGGAAGCTTTATCAAATATTCATCTGAAGAAAACAGTATTTCTTTTCAATCCTAAAGTTTTGGCTTAGGGTTTAAATTTGAAAATTAATTTATTAGCACTCAAAATTCAGCCATCCTATATTCTTAATTAACACATTTATTGCTTGGTAGTTATTAAATGACACCAGTTTCTGTTTTATATGACAAATGACCACCTTACTTTTTAAGCAATAACACTTTTTAAATATGCTTTCTTCCTAAAAATAATCTCACTTTTGCAATTTTATTCCCTTGATAAAGTGAGCTAAGACAGTGTCTTATTTGTCCTTTTTGATATGTCACAAAGACAACCGAGGTGTGACATAATGGCCTGAATTTTTGCATTCTCCTTTTCAAAATTTTGATGTAAAAAAGGGGGGATGGATTAAAGAAACCAAACTAATTTTCAGGTATACTTATTAATTTCTAAGCAAAAACTCATGCTAAGACTATTCAAAGTACTATTAAGGATTTAGATGAAAAAACAGCTGTTGGTCTCATAATCTTTATTTTGTAAATGGAATGTGTGGTGCTGTAGAAGATACAGAGAAAGGGATGGGCCCCTTTGTTCTATCAATGTAATACATCTGCTGGTTGTACATATTTCATGAATTGAAGAAACTGCAATCTCAGATACTCACAGTCATGCTCTGGCTGCGGATCCCACTGGCAACCCCATAACTACTATATAACTCAAAATAGTCATCAGCACAGTGATATTCTGCTGCATGTGCTAGTCTCTAAAATATATTCATAGTAAGAAAACATTAAATTTTGGTTCAAGTATTGTGTGACCCAACTGGGAAGAGGGAACATCAGTTGGGGAATTATCAGTATAAGATTGGCCCGTGGGCACATCTGTGGATCATTTTCTTTTTTTCTTTTTTCAAAAAATATTTATTTTTATTTTATGTGTACAAGTGTATTGCCTGCATGTGTATAAGTGCATCTGTGTCATGCAGTCCCTAAGGAGGTCAGAAGAGAGCATCAGATTCCCCAGAACTGGAGTTACAGACAGTTGTTAGCCATCATGTGGGTGCTAGGCATGGGACCTCCCAAAGCTGGAAAAGGGCATCAGATTCCCTGGAACCAGAGTTATAGGCATTGAGGGCTGCCCAGTGTGGGTGATAGGAACCAATCCCAGGTCCTCTGTAACAGTACTCTTAAACATTGAGCCATCTGTACTCCATCCACTTTAGTTTTTGATACAAGTTCTGTCATTGGCCTAAAGCTCACCTGAGTAAGCTAAGACGGCTAGCCAGAAAGCTCCACAGATCTGCCTGCCTCCGTTTCCCCAGCACTAGGATTACAGGCACATGGCAGTATACTGAGTTGCTTTTTTTTTTGAGACAGGGTCTCCCTGTAGCTCCAGCCATCCTGGAACTCATTATGTAGACCAGCCTGGCCTTGAACTCACAGAGATCCGCCTGCCTCTGCCTCCCAAGTGCTGGGACTATAGGCATGTGTGAGGTCTGAAGCTCAAACACAAGTCCTAATACTTATATAGAAAACACTTTACTAAGATTTTTCCACGACTCCCAAAATAGAATTCTTAGTCATCCCGGATTTCCTGAATTCTAGGCCCAGACCAAGATGGTGTAGAGAGCTGATATTAAAACGTTGGGTGAAAGATGAATGTATATATTATATCAGAGATTTAAACTTCCTTTTCAAGGTAAATTTTCTTTTCTTAAGAAATAGTCTAATTTATATAAAATGTAATACATTTAATTAATCCATGGAGAGGTATTTCATAGGAGGAGAGGGGCTAATGTTTGAATATGCTCATACTTACCTTTATCTTTGCTGGAAAACAAGCAAACCAGATGCCTGGGGAAGCATAGAAGAACCCATAATGAACAGGAGGGACACAGAGCCCCTGGCTGGGTCTGACTGACTCCCTACTTCCTCAGAGTTCAGTAGTGCCATACTTCCAAGTCCAGGCTTCCTCCAGCTCAGTCATTTCTCTGCATTAGCTTTTTTATTACTAAGGCAACCGCCCAGACAATTTTAGCCAAAATCTACTTTGGACGCTTTCTGGAGTTTCAAGAGCTATGTCTGAGTCTTGTTATTTAATCACTGACATTTTATGTTAAGTTAAAATGTACACTAAACATCATTTACAGACAGATGTTTCAACAAAATAAACTTCAGAACCAAGATATTTAACCCTTATTGTTATTATTAGTTTTTGTGGCTAAGGCTGAAATTATTTTATTGTTATTAAATTAAATTTCAAAATAGATGAAAATATTATTGTGAAGAAGCTGTGCGACAGTACGCTGAAGCATAATCCATTTTGACAAGTGTATCTCCTGCTTCAAATTTAGCCAAACTAATAAAATCACGAGACTTTAAGTAAGTTGAAAAAGAGGAAAGTGGGAAAACACTCCCAATATCTATTTGTGTTTTCTTACATACCAGCCATTGCACATACTGTCTCATTCAAACGTCACGGTAACTGTCAGAGAGAGCTATTATCAATTACTGGAAAACCAAACTATGTGATTTCCCAAAGCCCCACTATTTGACTGATATGGAGCTTGTGCCTAGGTATTCCTGTCTCCCTATGAAACATATGAGTATGTAGCTAAGGAAAAAAGTACAACCATTATGAACACAATTCTAAGACATCTCATAGCAGGTTGGTTTCAAGCCAATACACATAAACACACTGCAGCGTGAAATTAGTTTCTCCCTGACCACCTTCAGATTTTCCCTAGGAGTTGGTTTCTTTTTTACACTTCACATTTTTGTACAAAGCTAAGATACTGTTTTCTAATGTAAAACTGACTAGTAAATTAGACTATTCATGTGACAGTTGCATATACCATGAAGCCATTTTTAAAACAACTGTTAAATATTTCTGATTTATAGTTGCATTTTCCCCTAGCTAAAAATGGTATTTTGTTAACAGCTTAAAAATCTTCTGAACTTATCCCACTAAATCTCTTCATGCTTTTGTCTTTGATTATTGGGCTGATTTTATTTTTATTATCAGGTAGATAATACTATAGAATTTGTTTCAGAGCAGTAGAGTATGAAGGAATGGTGAGGCAAACCACAATAAAAAACAAACCTCTGTCTTCAGATGAAGGCCTTAAAATAATCACCCCCCCCCCTGTATACATATACTTCTTTTCTCTGAGTTCTAGGACCGCTATGCACTTTGGGGTCACTAAAAGAGCAGCTAACCATTTGACACAGTGTTTGGATTCTCACCCCCACACAACAGACCTTCATTACCAAACTGTTAATCACTGCCAAAGGAGCAAGTCCCCTGACAGCTCTCAAGTCCCCATCCCCCAAGTAGATCTTTCCACACTTGGTATCAAATTGCATTGTAATTACAACACAGGGACTGAGCAGTTTAATTGCACATTAGCAAGAAGGGTTTTTTTTTTCCTTTTTAAAACTTGGATTTAAATGTTTCTTAATCAATTTACTACATATTTTTAAATCAGTCAGAAGCATAGAGTTTGAAATTTGTTCTCACAAATACATCACATTGTTCACAAAGCACTTGAAGTCCAGCTTTGAGTCAAAATTCCATTCAAAAGAGCCCCAGATGCCAATGGGAAGTTTTATATAGATACTTTTTTGTTATTGGAAATACTCCATCTGTTATTTAGCTGTTAGGTTAGTGATATGCCTGTTTTGGGGGAGAATGTTTATATTAGTAACAGTCATTTGTTTAGTATTCTGGCTGATCACACTGTAAATTGATCAATAGAGTTGGTGGAACTGTGCGGTATGTTGATGAGGTGAAAACAGCTGAGAAGTAACAAGGCAAAATTTAACATAACCACTTGTATGGCTAATTGAAATACT
>NW_008329142.1:959243-975384 GCF_000622305.1 Nannospalax galili | reverse complement strand
CTTTATTAAAATATAATCTCTCTAGCCTCATGGTGACGACCAAAGGCAGTATGTAAATAAACTTCTTTATCTTCATTTATTAGACTAGTTAAAGAGAGAGTCTCTGCTTTATTGGCCTCTGGTTTATTTCCTTATTTCCATTCTATCATTTAAACATATTTAAATGACATGATGTAGATACCTTAAACTATGTAGAATTCACCAAGCCACCTTGATCCTATATTCATGTTTGTAGAATATTAATAACTTGTGGATAAAAACAAAGCTTCCTTCTGTCCTGCTCCATGGTATGGCCAGTTGTCTATGCTTCTGGGACACTGAAGTGCTCACTAGGGGTTCAATATGACACTAATCAAGATTCTTTTGGCTGTAAGTGACAGATTGCCATGGCAAATTGACTTAAACTAAAAGGAACTCACTTTCTTTATTCAAGTAGGAAACCGATATAGATCTTTCAGCCTACAGGTACTGTTGGTACAGTTGGTTGCAGGAGTTTAAGCGTGGTCACTGGGGCTTTATCTGGTCTTTTTCATCTGCCTGCTCTCCTTGCACTGCCTGGCTTCACCTTTAGGTCGCCTCTCTCCATTGAGTGGGTAAGATATTCATCATGGCAGGATGAAACCATAATTGTCCTAGGAAGAGTCATTCTTCCTGTATCTATGTATCAATCAAAAGGAAACATGCCATAATTAGATTAATAATTATTTTATAAAAATAAATGGTTTAACTTTAAGGCTATGTCCACACCTATAGCTGCTGGCTAGTTTCAGTAGTTCTTGTGTTATTAGGACTCTCTTGACTGCAAGAGAAATTATCCCTTCAAGATAGTGATGTGGTCAGCAAAACAAACATCTTCCCCCTCTACCCACCTCCCAGTAGTTACCCAGAGGAATACCTGTTCCATCAGTTGTACACTCTCTAGCAATCTAAAGCCTTCAACATAATGACACAGCCTGACTGAAAGACTTTCCTCACCTGCCCTCAGACTTATTGGCAGTTTCTGTCTCGCAGTCTCCATCCTGCTCTCATTCCTTATTCCACTGGGATCGGTGTCCCTCTCTTATACACACAAAACTTGCATGTACTTTTAGGAAACAAGTAAAACATCATTTAGTGTAAATTCTTATATAACTAGTAAATATGTGCTTATTTTCTCTTATTTATTGTAGAATCGATTTAATTATTTTTATATGTCTTTCACAATCTAAAATAATACAACTAGCATGACTAAAATAACACAACTGCTTAATTTTAAGCAGTTTTATTTCTGTCATAAAACTGTGACTGTCCAATCTCTTTCAAAGATGTGACTTTTAGAAGGTTAACCAGTGGATGGAGTCACATAGAAGGATATTTGGAGACACAAATTAGACTCCATAGCCTATGGAGTCTAATATATATACATATAAAATATGATAGAGCATATATATATATATATATATGATATATATTGGGAAGGCAGCAGTAAGGGGAGGTGCAGATGGGGGCTCTCAATACCCTTAAGTTTATATTGTATGAAAATTTCAAGAATTCAGTAAAGGACTTTAAAAAACTATCAATATGTATTGAAGAACTTTTTGCTTATATCTGTCGGGGGGCAAAGAATATGAATATGAATTTATGAATCTGGCTACTCCTCACAGAATGTCTGAACAAGATTTTTCTAGTAGCATTAGCTCAGTTACCTTAGGTTTGCCCATTCAAAATCCAGCCCCTGTCTTGAGGACAGTAGGATCTGGTTACCATCAATCAATATATCAATCACTAAAGGCAAAATGAAAGCAATAACAAGACTATTTGTGTATTGCTGGATTGAATAACTCTAGTTCAATCATACATTAATTATAATTTAAAGAGATTATTATTGCAACCTATATGAATCTTGTCTTCTCAATGATTTCTATTCATATTATGAAGAGTTTATCTGATTGATCTTGTATTATTAACTCCTGTCAAAGTTACTAAAGCAAGCAATGTTATATGTAGTGATACCACTAAATAATATGAATGAGACTATAGTTTTTAAAGTGAGGAGGCCTCTTCTCTCACTGAAATAACTCAACATAGTGAATTATGAGGTTAAAAAGGAACTTAATTTTCAATGATCATAATCAATCATGTTCTTCTATATATATTGATTCACATGATGAGAGTGTTAGAGACAATACTGAATGATAAGTTGTATATTGTTTGTTATGTATTTGTTGTATATTGTATGACTTTTGTTGAATGTGGTTGCACTCATTTCCCCTAACTCATAAACAGTAATTTTTTTATATAATACTAGTGTGTAAAACTTAAAGGTACAAGTTTAAAATTAATGTATAGATCTTGACTTGGTTGGATAGTATGCTGCACTGAGGTAAGATGGACTTTGTCCATCTTTATAGAAGCCTGTGGGGATATGACTGTTACTGCCTTAGTTACATTTCTGTTTCTGTGGAAAAACTGACCAAAATCAACTTGGGAGAGGTAAGGGGTTATTTGATCTCTTACTTTACAATCCATCCGCCAGGAAAGCCAAAGCAGAAAGAAGACAGAAATCAGAGGCTGGAACTGAAGCAGAGCCCCTGGAGGAAGGCTCCTTACTGGCTTATTTCCTCTGGTTTGCTCAGTTACCTTTCTCATCCAGGCCAGGCCCACCTGCACAGGGATGGCACCACCCACAATGTGTTGGGCCCTCCTACATCAATTAGCCATTAAGAAAATGTCTCACAGACATGGCCACAGGATAATCCGATGGAAGAAATTCCTCAACCTAGGTTCCCTTTTCCCAGATGTGTCTAGTTTATGTCAAGTTGACAAATCTAATCAGCACAATTAGATAAATTCCCCAGGGACAATGAAAGCAAGCAGGCAAAAAGGAAAAGTTTCCTTCTGTGGTCCATTTATATGGGCTGCCATTAGAAGGTGCTGTCCAAATTTAGGGTGGGTCATCCTGATTCACTTAATCTGGTCAAGAACCTCCCTCACGTTTTAGTTAATTTCAGATTCAATCAAGTTGACAACCAAGAGTAGTCATCACACTTAACAAAAGCATATTTTTTCTTTAGAAAAGAAAAACAGAAAACAAAACAGAAAACAAAACAAAAAAACAAGCAACCCCCCCCCGCAAAAAAAAAAAACTATCAAAAAAAGTCTTCATAGGAGATCTGTGTCTAAAACTTGAGGGGCCTTGAATGTACACAAGAACTTTCCACACCAAAAGTAAAAGAGAGTAAAATCAGGCTACAGATCTCAATCTTACAGTCCTACCATTACATCTCATTAAGCACATAGTCGATACCCACACGTCCTGAGCTGTTTTATTCTTTTCTATCTCTGTTGTCAAATATTTGCCTAGAAATCTGTGTGCATATATTTGTATATATGTATTGACATAAGCCCGTGTGTGTGTGTGTGTGTGTGTGTGTGTGTGTGTGTGTGTGTGTGATTAACTTCATTTCTGGCCAAAAAATTAAATAACTAATATTTACATTTTCAGGATTCATAGAGCAAATTCATTTTCCAGCCTTCCCTAAAGATTTTTCCCTAGCTCCCTGCCTCATATTTTCCTAAGCTGTAAGTTTGAAGGAAATTAAAAAGCAACAGACAGAGCAACATTGTGGATTGTTCAGGCTGATAAGACTATTTTTCTTATTATCTGGTGAGAGCAGTTCTAGAAATATACCAAATAGTATAAAAAATTTTCAATACTGAGAAATATCATTTTCAATGGCACTATTAAACTTTGAGGGCATTCATTTTTTAAATTAACAATGTTTAGATATTAATACGTATTCCCTGTTGGTAAGATGATCATAAAGGGTGATTATTAGTCTCAATATTTTTATTCTCCTCTACTTTTTCTAAAAGTGCTTATTTACTTTTAGTTTATGTGTCTAAGTGTTTTGCCTGCATGTATATATGTTTACTGTGCATATTCCTTGTGCCTGCAGAGACCAGAAGAGTGTGCCTGATCTTCTGGAACTGGACTTACTGATAATTATGTGCTGTCATGTGGATGTTGGGAACCCAACTCATGTCCTCTGCAGAAGTATCAAGTGTTCTTAGCTGCTGAGCTATGTCTTCAGCCTCTCTTCTACTTTTAAATATACAATAGATATAATATGCTATTTAATTATTATGTAACAAATTCATATATGCAGACAATGTATTCCGATCATTTCCATCCTTAATTTTTATTCTCAATATTTTAAATCATGCTTCAAACATGGCTTTATCCTAATTCCTTACCCAATAAAAGGATGAAAGTGTGAAGGGAAGAGTAGGTTTTGCCGTATATTCATTCACCACTGACCATTATTTTCCTAGAATATGTTGTAGCATAACCTTTAAAAAAATAAAAAAGGTCAAAGTTTAGAGATGAATGCAGGAGCATTGACTAGGTATGTTTGTCTCATGTATCATTACAGCCTATACATAATTTTTAAACTTGAAATGTTCAACTGAAATAAACAACTGACACCATTTTCTTTCCCTATATACTACTGAAAAGTTGAAATAATAGGAAATTGTTACATATAAGTTGTGCAACTTTAAGTAAAAGGCTTGGTTGTTTCAATGTCAAACACTGTATATAACTAAGACACTCCGTGTATTATCATTAGCTATTTTGTAGTATGAATGAAAGTGCTAATTTATTTTAAGCTATGTATGGTGGTTCACACTGGAAATCCTTGTGTGTGTTGGGAGGCTGAGGCAAGAAGATTGCTACAAGTTTGAGGACAGCTTTGGATACATAATAAATACGAGTTATAGTGTGACACCCTTTTATAAAAATCAAGAAAGACCCTGTCATTTAAAACAGGCAGATAGGAACTAGAGAGATGGCTGAGCAGTTAGGAGTTTTTACTGCTCTTACAAAGGACCTACGTAAGTTCCCACAACCAATGAGTGGTTCAGAACCACCTATAACTCCAGCTCCAGGGGATTCAAATGCCCTCTTCTAACCTCTGCAGGAACTGCACTCACATGCATAAACCTAGACACAGACACAGACACAGACAGACAGACAGACACACACACACACACACACACAAACATAATTAGAAATAAAAATAAAATCATGAAAAAAACAAGCACGTAAACAAAAAAAAAATACCTAAGGTAGTTTATTTTAAATTTATTTGGAAAATTATAACAACTTATTCTCTTTGAAAATCATATGATCAATTATCTGAGTTTAGTTCTTTGGGGGTAATAAAGCTACTGAGTTTTAATTTTTTAAAAATAAACTCTATTTGAGGGCATTTTAAAAAATTTAAATATGGGCTGGACTTGGTGACACATGCCTTTGATCCCAGCATTCAAGAGGCAAAGACAGGCATATCTCTGTGAGATTAAGACCAGCCTGATTTACATAGTGAATTTATGGCCATCTGTGGCGACAGGGAGACCCAATCTTAAAAAAAAGTAAAATAGGGGCTGGAGAATGACTCAGCAGTTAAGAACACTGGCCGTTCTTGCAGAAGACCCAGGTTCGAATCCCAGCACCCACACGGAAGCTAACAGTTGTCTGTAACTCCAATTTCAGGGGATCCGACAGTCTCTTTTGTCCTCCACAGGCATTGCACACACAGATACACTTACCTACATGCAGGCAATACATGCATACACATTAAAAAATAAAGTAAAATACAGAAATGTTTATCTCATAGAGCTTTCACTTACCAGGTTTTAAAATATTTTTAAATTATGGGACTGGAGAGATGACTCAGTGGTTAAGAGAACTGACTGCTCTTGCAGAGGACCCAGGTTTGCATCCCAGCACCCACAAGGCAGCTAACAACACTCTGTAACTCCAGTTCCAGGGAATCCAATGCCCTCTTCTGACCTCCATGGGCAATGCATGACACAAGTGCACTTATGTACAAGCAGACAATACACTCATATACCTAAAATAAAGCAATAAAATATTTTTGAAATCTTTAAAATTAAATTATTAATATCATTTATTACTTATTTATTGTGTGTGTACACAGACAGACACACACATAAGCACCTGTGAGTGTGGAAGTCAGAGGACAACTTATAAGAGCTGGTTCTTTCCTTCCATTGTGGGATCAGGGATCTAACTTAGGTTATTCTGGCTTGTGTAGCAAGTGCCTTTACCCACTGAGATATCCTATCATCCTAGTTTAGAATAGTTTTATTAATTAATTAGTTTATTTATTTATTATTTTGGTCTTTTTGAGATAGGATCTCCCTGTAGCCCCAGCTGGCCTGGAACTCACTATGCAGACCAGGCTGGCCTGGAAGTCACAAAGATCCATCTACCTCTTGCCTCCTGAGTACTGGTGTTAAAGGTGTGTGCCACCACACTAGGTTTAGAATACTTTTAGCAGATTAAATGTCTTAAGATTTGGGAAATCGGTATTAGAAATATTCAATATTATATCCCAAGATGAGTGAGAATCATTTGCTGAGCTTGTCTTTGTATTTGTAATTGTATTTTAAGTAATATATTTTATATTTTTTCCAGAGTAGATATTTTTACTGAGAATTTCATACATATATAATATATTTTGATTCAATCCACCCCCACCCACCCCTTACAATTCCTCTCTTATCCCTTTTCCAACTTTTCCACCCCAATCTCATGAGCTCTCTATTTCTTTAAGTCACCTGAATCTACTTACTGTTGTCTGTATGTGCACGTATATAGACCATCTACTAGAGCATGGTAGAATTTCAGGGATCACATCCTTGAAGAAAACTTATTCTACTTACCCCAGCTCCCATCAACTGACAATAGCTTCTCGGCTAGGAGTGGGATTTCATGAGTTCCTTCCATATCCCCACTGGAATATCGCCTGACTTTTATGTGGGTCTTGTGCATGCAGTCATAGCCAGGATGAGTTCCGTGTGTGCAATGGTCTTGTTATGTTCAGCAAGTACTACTTAGCTGTAGATGCCCACTACTTCTGGTTCTTATCATCATTCTAGATGCTCTTCCACATTGATCCCTGAGCCTTGAGGGTAGGGGTATGATATGACTGTCCCATTTGGAACTGAGCACTCTGTAGTCTCTTATTCTCTGTACACTGACCAGTTATGGCTCTCTATGTTAATCACCATAGACTGCAAAAAGAAGCTTCTCTGATGAGAGTTGAGAGATGTACTAATAATGTGTGGGTATAATGATAAGAACTTAGGGGAGAGTTTAATACCATGTCCATTTAATAGAATAATAGTTCTAGGTTCTGCCCTAGGGCCTATGAGCTAGCCAGCCTTGGGTCTTTGGCTCAGTTTACAGTACCAGGCATAAGCTCTCTCTTGTGGACTGGGCTTTAAATACAATCAGAAAGTAATATGTTACTTCCATAACATTCACGCCACCATTGCACCAATGGGCCTGTCTTTCCAGGCTAGTCATTATTGTTGCTTGCAGTGTTTACAGCTGGGTAATGGTGTTGAATACTCTTCTCCCACAGTAGAGTAAATAGAAACTTCAGGCACTGTGAAAGGCATCCTGTAAAGATAAAGCTTCCAGGTCAGTCCTAGCTTGATTTTTCTGTGTTGTATAAATCATTTATCTGCAATAGAGTCTTCAGCAATAAAGTCTTAAAATCAAGTTCGGGGGAATGATCAGAAGCAATGGCAATAACCTGTAATGTTAGGGAGGTGGTTCAATGGGACCTCACTGACCAGCAACTAGTAAAGAGGTAATGCAAACCTGTCACTGGGATTTTTATTTAATAACCTATGGTATCTGAGAAAGTCATTGTCTCCTGTTATAGGGTAACTCCATTTAAACTCCTTTTATACATGAATATTTAAATATTTTAGGAAACTTCCACAATAGTAGGTTACCATATGGCATTTTCAAAAGCCTTTAGTGTTAATGATTCCTCCCCATATTCCCTCTTCTATTCTGCCCCTAACCCCGATCTGATTTAACTCTTCCTTTGCCATAATTTATCATAAACATTGTAAAATAAGCTCTTATCCCCAAAGGTGTAAAGGACTCCTATTTTATCTTCACTACTCCTTTACTAGAACTAAACAATGTTTCCTTGAAACCTACATGAACTTTTCCTTACCATGAGGGTACAATTAATAAGACAGCTGCAAAACTCAAACAGGATCGGGCAGCAGCTGCAACATTTTTAACATCCCATTGAATAATTCTTGCTTCTGGCTGAACCACACTGACCAGTAAGATAAGGATCAAAGCCTTTCCCTTCCAAGTATCTCCAAATGTTGAGAATTGAAGAATTAAAGTGTTCAGACAAGTCTGTGAGTTAGAACCAAATTCAAACCTAGAACCCAACTCACCTTGTCTCCTCCCTCAGCCAATCCTAGAGTTCTTTGTCTTGTAACTATTTAGAAATGACATGCCACATCATACACATAGGTCCCTGCACAATCTTCTGCTCTGCCAATTTACTTGATTCCTTACCC
This sequence comes from Nannospalax galili, assembly GCF_000622305.1. NCBI lineage: Eukaryota > Metazoa > Chordata > Mammalia > Rodentia > Spalacidae > Nannospalax > Nannospalax galili. Next base: position 966,978 of record NW_008329142.1, on the reverse strand, counting down.
CGTTAACATGGTAATTTGCCAGTGACTGTATTTCTTACACTACTTGTGAGAAAAAGGTAATATAGATTTTTTTTTTTTCTGCCACCACATGGAGAGAAAAGGATTAAACAAAATGCTAAGGACTGGGAAGAAAAAAGTCAATAAAGTCAGCCAGCAAAATGTTTGGGCCAAGCATAAAATACCCGTGATTTAAAAACACCAAACATCATAGTGTGGGCATGAGGATTTCTGGATCTCCATGGCCACCCAGCCTAGCCTACTTGGCAAGACCAGGCCTCTGAGAGACTCTGTCTCAAAAGACAAAAAAAGCCAGAATTGCCCAACATTGACTTCTGTCCTCCACACACATAAACACACATGTGCAGGTATACCTTTACACATGCATTACTACACACATGAACACAGAACACATACATACAGAGAGAGAGAGAGAGAGAGAGAGAGAGAGAGAGAGACAGAGACAGAGACAGAGACAGAGACAGAGAGAATGCTAAATTCTCGGTGGAAGATTGACAGTTTCCAAATGGAATTAGACTGTATGGTGATATAATTTAAATATAACCGAGGGAAAATGTAAGGCCCAGTAAGATTCTTAAGATCCACCAGGGGTAGAAACTATCCTAGCCAATGATCATCAAAAGAGGATTTTTGATGTACAGTGACAGTAAAAATAACATTAAGCAGTTTTTCATATATAGGTGAGGTCATTTGATCTTCAGACAATCTAGCTAACAAGTATTACTATGAATTTCAACGTAAGTATGAAAACAGACTTTAACTCAGGGACTGGTTTGCTCCTGTAGCATAACTTGTTATTGTCAATATTTGAAGTTGGCCCAGGTGTTCCAGTTCCAAAAAAAATTCTATCCTTGTTGGATTAGGACATTTAATGTAAGACCAAGATGTGCCTGAATTTACCCTTTGGACAGATTTTTCATCTATCATTCTCAGCCATCAAATGCTTTACATCCATCATATCAGTTGATGAGAGCAGCCTCATGAATGAGAAGAGACAATTATTAAAAGTTCCATTTTATTGTGGAGAAAACATAGGGTCAGAAACGTAAATTGTTTTGATGAAAGTAAAGCAGTAAAGACTGAAACATGATTTGATCTTCTGTTTCTTACTTTAAATTCAGAAACTGAAGTTATGGAGAGAAGTTGCCAGCTAGTGAAGGCTCACATACCTCCAGGAACACATCTTATTTTGAGCTTTAATGATAGCTTGAAGTTATTATCTTTCAATAGCAAAGTAAATCCCTCCCTTAGCAATTATGCCAGAGAACTGTTAACTAAGCCATATCTGTCACTTAAAATGTACCCTCAGAGATGCCCATGATTCATCCAAGATTTTTTATAACATTGAGACAATTGCTCCAATAGTTAAACATTTGTCCCACAATGACTTAAACACAAATGTGAAGTAGAGAGACTAAACCAACATTTGCTTAATCAGCATTTTTAACCCTCTCCCCCCCACCCCCTTTTAGATGTTGTTTAGAGGATCAAAATCTGTTCTCCCCTTTGAGGATTTATGCTATATAATAGAGATGGCTGGAAGCCATTAAAACAAAACAATCTGTGTATCCTCAAGGCAGAATAAGAATGTAAGTTCATTTTAAACATGACACGGCTGTGAAGCTGGTGCCACGCTTTTTCTGATTAATCTCCATGTGTTTGCTCATTTTGTGCAATATGTTAGATGACAGTAGCTTTTCATTTAGCAAATTAATTTCTGCTCTAATTCAGTGGGGATGAAAAAAATTAAAATCTGTACTTTTATGAGATTAAAGAGGCCATGCTTCCAAGAAAAATACAATTTTGAAGTCTGGAGATATTCTAATTCAAAAATAGAATGACTTGGTTGAGGCCAACCTGGGATACATGAAGCCTCATCTCAAAAAAAAAGAAGTACTTCTGCATAAACCAGGTCTTCTTAGCTATAGACTCGTGGAAGCAATACTCTTATTAAAAATAATGTGTTTCCATATAAAAAGAAAAACTGGTATGATTTAAAACTCACTCTAAAACAACATGGAGAATCCAACAGTGAAAAAGAATTTTATAAATTTGCTTGGAGGTGTTGGTGCTGGGTTGGGTTTGGCAACAAGGGGTCTGGGGGTGGGATGAGATGGGGGAGAGTGGGGAGCCGTTATTAAATTGTATGTCCCTGGTAGTTTCATTCCCCAAAGGAATTTTCAGAAACCTTGTTTCTGGTGCTGATACAAGTGCCAGACTGCAGTTTCCACATTATAAATTACCCTTGTTTTGTTAAAGCTTAAATTATTTTTATTAGCTATTCACCTGGGATGCGAACAAGAGTCAAGCTAAAACTTTCAGATAAGCAAAACAGCTGCTGCAGTTCATTTTCTTTGTCCCTTCTACCATGCCTGCCTCCTGCCTAACCCCATTCAGTATTTCCTTACTTTTCAATAAGTCTCTTTGGCCCAAGCAGGTCCATTTTCCATCATAGCAAGATATAATTTTCAATATGTTTAGAACGAATATTGTGTGTATTCATTATGTGCACATGTAAGCATGTGTATGCCCATATATACACATATTTATTACACATGGTCTCATGCTGTCTTCTTTATTATCATATAATAATCTTCATGTGACATAATCATTCTTAGATTTTATAGGTTATTTAGAATTTGTTTTCATTCCATAGCGAATTTATTTAATATTTTCTATTTTTGAGTAGTTAAGGTTTATAATCATGTGTTCTGTAATTAGAATTAAAATTCTACTCTTTATGCACAATACTTTAATTTGATATTCTAAATAATTTCTTCATACATTCCTAGAAGTAGAACTGATTGGTTACTGACAGCATGTATTTTAACCTTTAGAAATCTTTGCTTTATGGGAATATTTATATCATAGGTATGAAACATTCTATACCAATACAATTCTAATAAGCTATTTTTCTATCCCTTTGTTTGTGCAACAATTATCTTTCTTTGGGTAAACACCATATATTAGATTGTTATAAACATCTAGCAACCTGTATCAAACATACAGTTGTAAGCTGTCTGTCTTCTGAACATATTGATATATCAGAGTGCATCTTGAACTAAAAGGTATATCTCCAAGCCAAAAGAAAATTTAAAGATTGAAGTGCTTCTTTCCTGGACATCTCATGAGGAAAGATGGTAAAGATGGCATATAGTTTTGCTTCATTTATTTTTAAATGGGCCAAAACAAGAGAAATGGTATTATAAGGAAAGAACTATCGTTCGTGCAATAGAGTCCTTTATATAATCATTGTTGTCCACCCTGGAAAATGCTGTCTTTGGGGAACATAGCTCTTTCAAGGATATGTGCAATTTGCTGTATGCTAAGAATGTACACTCCATGTTCCCCCAAATTAACAATTATAAGGTTTTAAGCACATTTTAAATATCCTTAGATATCTTAAAATATTTTTACCTCTTTGTTTAAAACATTTTCCTTTAGTAAATACCCAATAATAAAATATTTAGAAATTAGATATAAAGAATAAGTGCATATACAAAAGGATCCCAGATTCGAACTGTATTTTGCCAATATTACTGTTATTTTGCCAAGTTTTTACCTCCGCTCTAGGCATACTTCAAGAATATGATGGCGAGAAACAAGGAAGGTTGTGATATTGCTCCATGGATATGAAAAGTTAAAAATGTTTCCTTTTGTAGTGTTGAATTACTGTATTAAAATGCTATTCATCAAAATGTTTTGATATTTCCAGAATATAAATATAACATATAAACAAAAATAAGAGAGAAACACTCAGCAGTGTGGAGAAGACACAAAACTTGAAGTTAAGTAGAACCATCTGAATTCTACTGATAGCAAATTCACATGATTCTTGGTACAGGAGCCTTTGCTCATATGCATCTCCATTGGAACTGTAAGGTACAATTATTACTAAACCCACTTGCTGGGGCAAATCAACAAAAGAAAGTTAGCCAAACATTTTCTTCTTGCATTCCTAAAATAGTTTGAGGTAACCTCTTGAGAGCCAATAGCTGATGCTTCAGACCATCTTGGGAGAAGACAAAAGGAAGTCAGAATAAAGTCGTGCATATTCTGATACAAAAATAAACAAACATGGTTTTAAAAGTAAAAGAAAAAAGTTGATGGACAAGAACAACCATGCCCCTAGAACTCTAATGTGTTTCCTCTTAAAAACTTTAAGGCAACAAGGGATTTTATATCGAGATGTGACAAATTCCTCACAGATGGGAAAAGATACAAAATGCTGCTTTGTAAGCATTCATTTTAACCAGAAAGGATTTTCTCACACAAGAGCAATACCCAGTGTGTGACAAACGATAAAATAAATAGATAGCTACTGAAGAGTATTCTTCTGCAGTCATCCAGAGGCCAAAGCCACCAGCATAATCTCTATCCAGCGGAAACAAAATCTCTTGGTTTCAGGATGACCACACAGACAGATTTTGTCCATTGGTTTGTGAGATTTCTTCCTCTGTTGACATAAAATCAGGCCACACGAGCACTCACCTAAACACCCTTTGCATCTTGTTCCTTGAATTGGAACTGCCCCCCAATACTTAGGTTTACTGTACCCCAAGTCCCTGATGGCATCTTATGTTCTCCTTCACTCTCTCAGCCATGTCTGAATGGCTGACGTTGGCTCTAACCTTTCTTCTGTTTCCTTTCATGCATGCATTCACAATAGCACCTTATTTTTACCTCCCTGTTCATGGTCATGTCATTGAACCTCACAGGAGAGCAAATGATATCACAAAGAATTAGGGATAAATGGGGAAGGTTTTTTTTTTTTTTTCAAATCTTTGAGAACAATGGACTCCAAGAGGAGAGTAAATTATGTACATTTTGAGGATTGCTAGCTCCCTGAGGTCATTAGGTGCCATTTAGCACAGTTTGCTGAGCCTGAGTTCAGAGACCAACATCAGTCAATGACTCCATTGTTATTCTTACCCAGAACATATATTAAAGTTTATTACTGAGTAATTACAAAAATGATTGCTTTTCATCACTGATAGCAATTATGATTGCATTTCACGTCTTCGGTTTGTACAGATGGGAAACCACACATAGGAACGATCACAAGTTTCAGTATGATTTGAGCCCCAACTCCAGTCCTCAGAGAAAAGTTTTCATCATTAGAGTGTAGACAGAATTCCAGTTCAGGCAGGAAGTGTTATAACACAAAATTCAGCATGGGAGCAGGTAGGAGTCTGACAGTGGGAAAGAAAGAGAAGTAGAGGAATATCAGTAAGGTTGGGGTGACCGCAGAACAGAATATCAGTAAGGATGGGGTGAGAATGAGAGGCAGAATCCAGGATGAAAGTTAAACTGGAGTGAGGAAAAAAAATGACTCAAAAGACAAGTGATGTAAAAGTAATTAGAAGGTGGGTTCAGACCTCCATCAGGGTAGCTGCTCAGTGCTCAGCAGACTGCCAGAGAGTGCTGGGTTCTAGCTTCCCTCTGGCCTCCAGCTACCAGAGGGCCTGAGAACCCAGAGGACAGCTTGACAGCCCCCGATGGATCCTGCCTCCACGTGGTGGTGAGCATCCCCTAATTGCGCCATACCATCCCCCAACCTGGGATTTTGTGAGGCCCCTCCCAAGGCCCCAGGGCAGATCTGGCTTTGGTAGGCTAAGACACAGATAGGATAGGGTTGACAGCACATGGGACTGCCTGAGAGAGCCTGGATCTTGCCTCCACATGGTGGAGGAAGCCTGAGTGTACCTGACTGGAACCTGAGCTGGGCTTCTGTGGGTATCCCTGGATAATTGGTCTGAAGCTCTCAGTTCCCTCCAAAATAAACCTGAGAGAACCTGAACCCTGTACCAACCAGCTTTATATAACCAATAAAGAAAGGATCTAGGCACCCAGATAATACAAACAGAAGCATACTTCAACTTAATTCTCATATCAGAATCATAAACAACAAAAGAAATTCACATGCTAAAATCAAAATGAAATAATAACAAAATAGAAAGCCAAAACACTATGTCACCACCAAACTCAACCAGTCCTGTAGGAGAGTTCTAAAAGGAGAACCCCTAGAGATAACACAGGACACTGAATTTAAAAGAGCAATCATAAATATGATGAAGGAATTCAATGAATTCCAAGAAAACATGAACAAACAAATCAAAGAATTAAAAGAAGATAGGGATAAACTTCTTAATGAATTCACAAAAGAGATAGAATATTGAAGAAAACTCAGGCAAAAATGAAGAAGGAAGCAGAAAACTCAATAAGCCAACTTGAAACAACAAGGGAAAGCCTCACCTCTAAAATGAATGAAATGGAAAACAGAATATCAACACTGGAGAATAAAGTTGAAGAATTGGACCACTCAAGCTAAGAGTATGGAAAATTAAAAAAAAAAAAAAACCCACAGGAATGGAATATGTAAGAGATGTGGGACACCATGAAAAGACCAAATCTATGGATCTTAGGAATAGAGGAAGGGAAGAATTTCAGGTTAATGGTATTTACCAGATCTTAAACAGGTTTGTAGAAAAGAATTTCCCAATATTAAGGAAAGACATCCCCATACAAATACAGAGGCACACAGAACACCAATAGGATCAGAAAAGAATCTCCCCACAACATATCACAGTAAAAACACTAAATGTACAGAACAGAGAGAGAATACTGAAAGCAGCAAAAGAAAAACAAGTCACATAGGAAGGAAAGCCCATCAGAATTACAGCTGACTTATCAATACAAACTATGAAAGCCAGAAGAGCCAGGACCAAGATATTTACAGTTCTATATGACAAGTGATGCCAGCCCAGAATACTATTCCCAGCAAAAGTGTCTATTATAGTTGAGGGGGAAAGAAAAATCTTCCATGACACAAATAGCCTGAAAGAATACATGTTCAGAAAACCAGGCCTCCAAAGAATACTTGAAGCAATACAGAGAGCAGAGAGAGTAACAACTATACCCTAGGGGGAACGAAAGGAAACAAACAAACTTATAATCTAGGAAACACAAAATTACACAGAGAACACAAACAGCAATCAAAATGACAGCAAGCAATACACATCTTTCAATAATAACCTAAAACATCAAAGGACTTAACTTCCCAGTCAAAAGACACAAGCTAAGTGAATGGATTAAGAAACAAAATCCATCTCTTTGCTGTCTGCAAGAAACCCATCTCACCTTCAAGGACAGGCACTCCTTAGGGTGAAAGGATGGAAAAAAATATTCCAAGCAAATGACTCTAAGAAGCAAGCAGGTGTTACAATTCTAATATCTGACAAAATAGACTTCAAATTAAAACTATTGAGAGAAGGATGAAGGAGGGTCACTTCACTCTAATCAAAGGAATAATTCACCTAGAAGATATTACAATCCTTAACATATATGCACCAAATTCTGGTGTGCCCAAATTCATAACAACACTAAAGGATTTTAAGACACAGATTAACCCCAACTCAGTAATATTAGGGGACTTCAATGCCCCACTGTCTCCATTAGACAGGTCAACTGGACAAAGAATAAACAGAGAGACATCTGAATTAAATGATACCATACATCAAATGGACCTAATAGACACCAAAGAATATATTTTTGACTCAGCACCTCATGGAACTTTTACAAAAATTGACCACATACTGGACCACAAAACAAACCTCAACAAATATAAAAGTATTGAAATAATTCCATGCATTCTATCAGACCACAAAGCAATAAAGCTCAAAATCAACACTGGACAAAGCCCCAGTCACTACACGAA
>NW_008329142.1:957758-958996 GCF_000622305.1 Nannospalax galili | reverse complement strand
AGAACAAATAAAACCCAAACCCAGTAGAAAAGAAGAAATAATAAAATCAAAGCAGAAATTAATGAAATAGAAACAAAGAAAACAATGCAAAGAATCAATGACTCTAAGAGCTGGTTCTTTGAAAAGCTAAACAAGATAGACAGACTCTTAGCCCAATTAACCAAAAGAAAGAGCAAATGCAAATAAAAAAAATCAGAGATGAAAGGGGAAACATCACAACAGACATCCAAAATATCCAGACCATTCTAAGGGAATATTTTAAAAACCTATACTCTACTAATTCTGAAAGTCTAAAAGAAATGGATGAATATCTGAAATCATGAGAACCTCCAAAGTTAAACCAAGAAAGGATCAACATTTTAAACAGACCCATAACATATAAGGAAATTGAAACAGTAATACAAAGCCTCTCAACTAAAAGAAGCCCAGGCCCAGATGGATTTACAGTAGAATTCTACCAGACATTTAAAGAAGGCCTGCAACCAATACTACTTAAATTATTCAAAACGATAGAAACAGAAGGAAAACTCCCAAATTCCTTCTCTAATACCCAAACTGGGTAAAGACACAACCAAAAAAGGAAACTATAGACCCATATCTTTAATGAACATAGATGCAAAAATTCTCAACAAAATATATGCAAACCACATACAGACACACATCAAAAAGATCATTCACCATGATCAAGTAGGCTTTATCACAGAGATGTAGGGGTGGTTCAATATACGCAAGTCAATAAATGTTGTTAATCATATAAATTGACTCAAAGACAAAAACCACATTGCCACTTCAGTAGATGCAGAAAAGGCTTTTGACAAAATTCAGCATGCATTTATGTTCAAAGTCCTAGAGGGAATTGGACTCCAGAGAACATACCACCACATAATTAAAGCTATATAAAACAAACCCGCAGCCAACATGATTCTAAATGGAGAAAAACTGGAAACATTCCCAATAAAATCAGGACCCAGACAAGGATGACCACTATGTCCACGCTTGCTAGAGCAATAAGACAGGAGAAGGAAATTAAAGGAATACTACTTGGAAAAGAAGAGGTCAAACTATCACTTTTTGCACGATATGATACTATACCTAAGAGATCCCAAAAGTTCCACCAGAAAACTCCTAGAGCTGATCAAAACTTTCAATATGGTGTCAGGTTATAAAATCAATCTAAAAAAATCAATAGCCTTTCTATGTGCCAATAACAAGCAATTGGAGAAAGAATACAGGGAAAT
>NW_008329142.1:951372-957625 GCF_000622305.1 Nannospalax galili | reverse complement strand
AGACATCAGGAGATGGAAGGATCGCCCATGTTCATGGAATAAAAGAATTAATATTGTGAAAATGACCATCATACCAAAAGCAATATATAGATTCAATGCAATCCCAATCAAAATCCCTGTGACATACTTCACAGAATTAGAAAAATGCACCCTTAAATTCATATGGAAGCACAAAAGACCATGGATAGCCAAAGCAACCCTGAGCAGAAAGAGCAGCACTGGGGGGATTACTATACCAGATCTCAAAGCATACTACAGAGCCATAGTCATAAAAACAGCATGGTACTGGCCCCAAAACAGACATCAATGGAACATCATTGAAGATCCAAACCTGAGTACACACAATTTCAACCACATGATATTTGACAAAGGTGTCAAGAACACACAATGGAGGAAAAACAGCATCTTTAACAAATGGCGCTGGCAAAACGATCTCCACCTGTAGAAGAATGAAACTAGATCCTTTTCTTTCACCTTGCACAAAAATCAGCTTCGAATGGATCAAAGACCTCAATGTGAAACTGGAAACCCTGAAACTATTAGAAGAAAATATTGGCAGTAAACTTACATGATATAGATATAGGAAAGGATTTTCTAAATCAGACAGAAGTTGCTCAGGAATTAAGGTCAGCAATCAATAAGTGGGACCTCATTAAACTAAAAAGCTTCTGTACAGTAAAAGAAACAATCAAAAAAGTGAAGAGAAAACCCACAGAATGGGAAAAAAATCTTTACCAGTGACACATTTGACAGGGGTTTAACATCCAGAATGCATAAAGAACTCAATAAACAAAGAATTGAGAAACAAAATGATCTAATGAAAAGATGGGCTAAAGATCTAAACAGAGAGTTCTCAAAGGAAGAAATAAAGATGGCTAAGAAACATCTCAAAAAGTTTTCAACATCGTTAGTAATTAGGGAAATGCAAATTAAAACCACCCTAAGTTATCACCTTTCCCCAATCAGACTGCCTAGAATCAAGAGAACAAATGATACCAAATGCTGGTGAGGATTTGGAGAAAGGGGAACACTCATTCACTGCTGGTGGGATTTTAAACTTGTGCAGCCTCTATAGAAAACAGTGTGGAGAACTCTTAAAAAACTAAAAATGAACCTACCATATGATCTGGTTATACCATTCCTTGGCATATACACAAAGGACTCATCCTATTGTAGAGATACTTGTACAACCATGTTTATTGCTGCTCTTTTCACAATACCTAAGAGATGGAAGCAACCTTGTGCCCTTCAACTGACCTGTGGTTAACAAAAATGTAGTATATTTACACAATGGAGTTTTTCAGCAGTAAAGAAAGATGAAATAACGAAATTTGCAGGTAAATGAATGGATCTTGAAACTGTTATACTAAGTGAAGCAACACAGACTCAGAAAAACAAACGATATATGTTCTCCCTCATATGTGGCTCCTAGCACCAAATCCTTTTAAATTCTGTGTGCTTTTAATAAGATGATGTTATGCAGCAGTCCCTTCTGCATGAAATAACTCCCATCACACAACTTTGGCTGAGCCTGATCATTAAACATAGTAACAATTGGGCTTGTTGATAGTTGTGCTCATTCATTAAAGGAGTGCCAAGCAGGGTCACCGGACCCTCAGCTGAGTATCCAGCCACTGTTCCCAGACAACTAGTCCAGCCTTGGAAGACAAAAGAAAAATGAGGAAATACCCAATAAAGGGATGCTTTTGGCAGTCCTTGTCGAGAAACTCCAATGGACTCTCATATGAACTTTTGAAAATTGCTCTATTCTGACTTTTTTCTAGTTCCCCATCTAGAACTTGTAATGTTAATTACTCTTTCTTTACTTCTCCTTCACATCTCTTATTCATGATTCAAGGACTTTATTTTCCCCTTAGAGACAAGGGTTATGCAATTTGAGAGTTTTTTAGATAGACCCACTGAAGGGGTACTCCAGTTGCCTCACCCTGCATCCCTGTTTGACATGGAAGAAGCCAGAGTGGTCTGCGTCCCTATTCTCTATTGGCAATTTGGGTAACCTCTTCACAGGATGGTGTGATAAGAATAGGAGGTAAGAATTGGCTAGGCAGTTAAGGTAAAATGACCCCAAAGTAATGTAGCCAGTTTCTTGGCTAAAAGTCAAAATGTCTTTGAGCCTGTTAGCAACATACTCTGTTCCAAAGGCCACAAATGTCAAAAGTATTTTGGAGCTAATCCTTAAAAGGTTTTGGGGTTACCTCTTCAGAGGCACAAATGTTAGAGTAGCCAAAAGCCCCATAAAAAAAATAAAAGAAGAGTACATGAAGTTATCAGAAAAAAAGTGATGGGGAGATATGGGAGGAGTTGGAGGGGAGGGAGTGAGCATGGATTTGATCAAAACACCTTATATGCATGTATGAAATTGTCAATAAAGTTTTTGTAAAAGTTAAAAATAAATAAAATAAATAAATAAAAGAAGAAAAATAGGAAAAGAAAAGTGTAATTAATTACTTTCAAAAATCTTAATGATCTCATTGTTCTATTGTGTGTGTGACTACACTGATGTGACTGAATTGTCACTTTAGTATTCTTATGTTTATACAGTGTGCAATATTTTGAAAATGCAGCAGTACGCCAATAAATCTTTTCTTGCCTTATAACACTTCAGTAGATTAAAAGAGTTAACTTGCTTTGACAGTATCAGATACACATTGCATTGCCTTCTCAATGACAGGCCACCTTACATTTTAACAGTTGCATAAAAAAGTACATATAAACATATATGTTAAAATCAAATCTATATTCAACCTGCTGAAAATCAGATTCTACTTACTCTTAACCCTCCACTCTGTTCTCCTTACACTGTCCTCTCCTATGCCAGTCTTGTACCATGCTGAATCTACTTGTACTGAAACACTCATCTCTGACTGTTTCACAAGTATCACAGGTATTTTAACTTGGATTGAGTTCTATATATGGAATCCGCATATGACTATGTCTCTGAAAATGTGATGGTTAATACCCTGCCAATGTGCTGTTTGGAGATGACTTCTGGAGCCTGGCTAATAGCTCATCATGAACTCACATCTCTCACCTTTGACCTAAAATAGAGGGATCTGTGTTACTAGATAAATGTCATTCTATATGACAGCATTTTAAACTATTCCTATGCCTAAAAGCTTGTCAAAAATGTTGCCCTATGTATTAGCTGTTTTTCTGTTGCTGTGATAGAAACACTATGACCAAGGGAACTTAGAGGTTTGTGGTCACCACCAGCGGCAACCGCTCCTCCTTCTCATGGGTGCTGCTCCTTTGTTCTCACAGGTGTCGAGGCTGCTTCTCTGCTCACCCTGGGCTGAGGCCGCTCTTCTGCCTGCCCTGGGCTGAGACCACTCTTCTGCTTCCCCGGCACTGAGGCAGCTCTTCTGCTCACCCTGTGCTGCCTCCTGTCATTGCTGCTTCTGCCCGGTCCCAGACCCCAGGGCTGGTGAGGAGACTGTGTCAGCAGAGCCTCATTCAGACACAGGAGACCAGGTTCAGTGACACAGGTCTGGTTTATTGCAGGAAGGCACAAGCTTATATAGGGGTAGTGGTCCAATCACAGCACAGCAAGTAGGATACCTTATTAGCATAACAGACTTAATGTCTTATCACAAAATAATGTGTAGGATGCCTCATTAGCATACTGGGTTTCAGATTACAGAGCCTGGATTCCTGGAAACCATGTGACCCTGACTGTTGCAATATCTAAGTGTTGCAATTTTGGATTCCAAAGGTGGTGATTAGGGAGTGGTGAGCTCTAGGTATCAGTCTCATGATCTGCCAATGGGAGCAAATGCCTCAAGGCGATCCTTGTAGCTCCAGTGGTCGGGCCGTGGGCTTGGGCCTGCTGTATGGCTGTCAATAAGACTTTCACCCTAGGCTCAAGCCTGTCTCCCACAGAGGTTATTTAGCTTACAGTTCCAAAGGTGCAAGAGTTCATCATTGTGGGGAAGCATGGCAGCAGAGGTGCTGGAGTAGGAGCAGAAGCTAAGCACTCACATCTTCAAGCAGGCACAGGAAGCATCAGGTGTTTTTGAGATCCTGCAAGACTTAGTACTTTCTAAGCCTGCCCCCAGTGACATGCTTCCTCCAGTATGGCCACACCTTCTAAGACCTTCCAAAACAGCACCACGAACTGGGGATGGAGTGTTCAAATACTTGAAGCCTACGGGGGCATTCTCATTCAAACCACCACATCCTATATATAAATGAGCATCTTTTTAACACATGTAGTTTGTCAGCCCTCTACAAAGTATGTATCAACCTCTATCATAGCATTCATTGAATATACTGTAGTTTTATGATGACTTTGATCTATAATAGACTATAATCAATCTCATACCAAGTGCAACTCCTTTTCTTTATATCCACAACACTTGGCATTTAACAGTAATGTGAGCATAATGTTTGTGTAGTAAATACATGAACATTAAATATTTATGCTGGAATACATACCTTGCTTCTTTTAGATTCAATGGCAAGATTACCAAGAGAGAAAAATGCAAATTGGTAGACAAAGACTAGAACAGAGCTACAGATTATACTTCAGTCAAACACAAATCTTTGCTGTCCATTTAAGAAGTTAAAAATCATTAAATTCTATTACATCTAGAATAAAAAAGAGTAAAATCTGAAGTTTGGATTCACTCCTGTATACTCAGCTGTTTTAGGTGTTTGGGGTGTACCTGTAATGTGTTAATAGGAACTGAACCAGGGTCATGCAGATGCTAGGTAAGCTCTGTACAACTGAGTTGTACTCTCAGAACTTAATACATGACACTTAGACTAATAAATGTCTTAAAGATAAACAAAATCAATATATGCTTTACCTAAGGTACAATGGGATATTCAATCAAAAACTAAAACAGTTTTAAATCTGAGTATATATTTTGAAAATTTTTTATAGAAATGTACTCATTTTATGCATTGAAATAACCCATTTACTTCTAAACTGAAATATAGCAAGAAACAGTAAATCTAACTACATTTGCTGTCCTTCCACATGTATGCTCTATATTTGGTCAGCCCAAGCTCAAAGTGGAGAAAGAAAAAATTGATAACCTGTCATTGCACAGCACTGTCATTTACGGACATTGTATTTCATTGTGAAAGAGAAGAAAGTAATCTAACTTTGGCCTTGAATACAGGCTTAGTTACTTTCCTCCCTGCTGCCACAAAATACCTGACGAAAACAAATTAAGGAAAGAAGGGTTTATTTTGACTCACAATTCTGGGGTATAGACTATCACGGTTGGTAATGCTAGAAAGAGGATGAATGTAGCCTGGGCACTAAGACTTCATTCAAACAAAAATAATAGGGGCTGGAGAAATGGCTCAGCGGTTAAGAGCACTGGCTGCTCTTGCAGAAGACCTGGGTTTGATTCCCAATGCCCACGTGGCAGTTAACAACCATCTGTAATTCCAGTTCCATGAGATCTGATGCCCTCTTCTGACCTCTGTGGGCACTGCACAATATGGGTGCATTTAAAATGCATGCCAGCAATACACTCATACACTTAAATAAAAATAAAAAATAAAAAACACAAAATAATAAACATTACCCCACTGTTGATTAAAATTAGATTCATGTAGTTAAGGTTTGTCTTTGACTAACCAAGGCGATATGTATGCTTAATACAATAATTCTATGATGTGTGAATATTGAATAGTATTATAAAAATGTAATATAAAATAGTATTATAAAAAGGCAGATGAGGGGCTGGAGAGATGACTCAGCAGTTAAGAGCACTGACTGCTTTTGCAGAGGACCCAGGTTTGATTCCCAGAACCCACATGGCAGCTAACAACTGTTTGTAACTCCAGTTCCAGAGGATCCGATGCCCACTTTTGACCTCTGTCATTGAATAGATGCACTTTCATGCAGGCAGTACACTCATACACATAAAAATAAAAGCTAAAATTTAAAAATACATCTCTAGAAGTCCAATGTGCTATTGAGCCACAGAGCCACCTAGGAGTTGACTAGTTCCAGGGGACTATGAGCATCTCTCAAAATATCCTGTAATTGTGGTGGGTCACCTGTCCTTTTGATCAAGGAGGCTGAGGAGATCCCACCAGATAGACTTGAACCAGTGTCCAGTCTACAAAGAGGAGGGTCAACACAGAGGAATCATTTCCTCCATGCTTCCAAGTGAAGCCAACCATGGTCAAGCAGGACCTTTGACTTATCTTCACATAGGCGGAACTGGTAAAAGAAAGGAACCAGGGGCTCCTCCCAAGCCCATGTGACCCC
>NW_008329142.1:915823-950999 GCF_000622305.1 Nannospalax galili | reverse complement strand
GTTTTTGCTACTAACACTGAAATTTTGGCACATGTGTCTCTATTGAATAAGATGGTTTGGGATGTTCTGTGTGATATACACACACCAAAAAAACCCAAAAATTTTTTTAAAAATTTATTATATTTGAGGAGGAAGCATGGAAATTTATGTCATGCTAAGTAGTAGAGGTGATAAACATTACCATTGAAATCTACCCCATGACTTTATAGACATACACAGGCACCAAGGATCCAAGTGCAACAGATTATGACTAGTAATAGATACATACAGATTAGAGATGCATGTGCCAGCATCTCAGTGTTAGTAGCGAAAACAATGAGTCTGCAAGGAAAAATATTTTCAAAAATGAAATGGAGATCTTTTTTAAAGTTTAAAACTCATTCAATTTTATGTCTTACGGGGCTTATACTGAGTTCAATATTATATAACTGTATTAATTCAACTGTGAACCTAGAAACTTACAGCCACGTGAAAGAGATGTACTCTTGTTGAAGCTGTAGTGAAAAGCTTCTAATCATGTAGTTATTAAAAATTTAAAAACTATATGATTAAAAAATAATAATTCTTCAAAGCATAAAAATTTTCTCCTTAATAATTAGTAGATGTGAAAAAATTACCATTAAAATCTACCTGATGACTTTATATCCATGCTCAGATGCCAAGGAGCTCAGAAAGTAACCCACTGTGACTAGTAATAATCAGATATATAGAGATTAGAAACACATGGGCAAACATTTTAATGTCAATTGCATTAAAATGAATTTTTCTGTATGAAACTATTTTAATAATGAAATGTAAATCTTTTTAAATGTTCAAACCTCCCCTTTTAATTTTGTGTCTTATAGGGTTTATACTGAGTACAATACTGTATAACTGTATTAATTCAACTGTAAACTTAAAAATTACAGCCAATTTTGAAAGAAAAAAAATTAAAAATACAGATGAAAAGCTGTACATAAAAATGATAATAAGTAAAAGTGAGTGGGAGAAGACCTCCTGACTGCCAGTGACTCATGTTCTGTGAAATCTTTCTGGAATGGTTTTGATTACTCAGTACCACCTGTCTTCTTTCACGCCATACTAACTGTCTACATAAGAGTAACATTCAAAACTTTGAGCCACACTGAAAAAAGTTTCACATCAACATAGGTAAATGAGAAAGATAGTGACAAACTCCCAAGAAACAGACAAAATAATTGATAGAAGGGGGACAAACTTCTGGCTTTGAAGTCTAATGCACAATCTTCCTAGGGCTCTTACACAATTCTCATTTGAAACTCAGGGATAATTGGAGGATTTAGAAAGCTTCAGATCAGAGGTCTAGATGCTGCATAATGGAGTGAAAAAATGATCTGCAAACTTGCTGCCATTTGGTCATGTCAAAATGTGCTGGATCGTAAAAAAGACCGAGCTTCATGGACCACGCTCTCATTGTTAACCACTGGTCCCTGTGCTCGCTGTCAGCACAAAAGCCTCACTGGCCAGCGGAAGGCTCTGTCCCCACACTTAATGCCTGTACAGCTGAGTCATCTTTTCTCCTCGTCTTTACTTCTCTGGAAAACCTAACTCAGTTCTTTGTTCACAGTGAAGTACTAATAATTGTTTCCTATACCACACATTTACTATGTCCTGTACCCAACTACGATTTCTCAGTTACTTAATGAAACAATATAATTTCTAGTTTCTATCAGAGAATTTTGCTAAGGTACCTCAATTATAAGGTTTCTGAATTTGGGTTCTGGAGATGATTTTAAGTTAATCAGGTACTGAATATTTTTTCTCATCCAGAATCAGAGACGTACCTTTCCACCCCCAATTATTAGAGCATTCTGAAACCCAGAAAGCCTAAAAAAGCCACAGACTTAGCACTTCATGATACTTAGGTTTTGGTGAAGAGAAATCTTCATGAATCAAAATTTTCCTGACAACGGTGACTATATTTTACTATGAGTTATTTGTCCCTTTCCCTGGATATTAAGATACCCCTCCTTTTAAAAGTGTATCACACATATCACATCACTGCCTCATGAAACTTGCCTCTGCGTAGGAAATAGGCAGTGCTTAACCAATGATATACCTGACTTCGTTCCAAGCCAAACAACACAGCCTTTTTATTTTTGCCCATGCTGCAGGCTATCTGTAAGTACTAGAGTGAATGTGCAATCAGGTAAGTAAATCCATATTACATATCTGTAATTTTCATCCAGTAGAAAGAAAATATTACATTACAAGCATCCATAATTACATTCAAATGTAATCAAATACCAAAGTTTAAGATCCTAAATCCTTTGAGTTATAAGATCTCTTTCTCTATACATTTAACCAGGCTTATAGCTGCAAAAAAGAAA
The DNA here is from genome assembly GCF_000622305.1 of Nannospalax galili. NCBI lineage: Eukaryota > Metazoa > Chordata > Mammalia > Rodentia > Spalacidae > Nannospalax > Nannospalax galili. Next base: position 948,651 of record NW_008329142.1, on the reverse strand, counting down.
TTGAAATCATTCTCAAGGCATAAAAAAATGGAGATTGCCTCCTACTGTAATTGCCAGCCCCAGGCTCTAATTCTTTTATAGCGCTGTCGGCAGCAACAGACATTTATGGGCTAAGGCAGCAAAGCCCTGGACAGGGATGCATTTAAAATGTGTGTCTGTAGCTAGGAAAATAGCCCTCTGGAACTAAATAAAGTTTCCTTGGTTGGAGTGTTGGGTGAAAACCAATACTATAATAAACAGAAGTTATATATTTTTTCATCTCTGAATAAGGAACATGAGACCAGAGGGCTCTTACTTAGCATCAACGTTGAGGGAATCTGAATTAGAAGAAAGTTTTAAAAAGGAAGTTGATAGACATTATGAACAGAATTCAAGCTTTGAAATTTTCAAGTGTATTGTGTACAATAACTCTATTTATTTACCGTGGCTTGCTCTCTTTGTTCTTTTATTTTTTCCTGTTTTATTAAGGAGGGAACACAGAACCAATTGAAATAAAAGATTAGACTGTGAGGGTTGATGCTACCAATCAAAGCTGAGCCTATCTGTTGCAGTCTATGCCAGGCCAGAAAAAGGAAAACTTAGGTGTGCACAGATGTGGGGCACAGTGGATATTCTACACTGCTAGAAAACTAACAGGCCAAGAAAAAAAAAAAACAACAACTTTTTTTCCCAAATATTATGAATCAAGAGTTATATAATAATGTTATTCTCATGCTATGAGTTCTTGTTTTAAGTCACATCAAGTTATTCTGTCCCTTAAGAACAATGAAAAAGACTGTATTGATGTTCATGCATTCCTTCTCTTCCCTCTACTTGCTTGAGGTGTTTTAAGGAATCCATGTTAGCCCTGAAGCAAGATCCTGGAGAAATTGTAACTATAGTAAGGTGATTTCCATGAAGCACACATTTATTTATCCTCTAGAGGTTTCTAAATCCTAGAGCTGTGTGTGGCTGCTTGGAGTCTGACACATACTACTCTTTGCTAGGAAGAAAGAAATTGAGTTCAATGCTAATTGATTGACAGGAAACAAAGAGCAAATATCTTCAACACAAGGAAGCACAGCAATATTATCTAACCCCAAATAACAATTGAAATTAAGAATTGAAAGTGTGTTTAATAGCAAATTAGAGACAACAGAGACTAGCATGAGAAAATAAAACAGTAGAAAGTTTTGAGGATAAGGTCCAAAGGGAACCTGCATATACTGCTAGTGGGGATATAAATGAATCTAGCCACTACGGAAATCCGTGTGGAAGTTTCTCAAAAAAATGAGACTAGATCTCCACATGATCCAGCTATAGAAGTAAAACTATTGGAGAAGATAAAGAGGACTAAGAGGAGAGGGAGGGTGTGAGAGAAGGAAAGGCAGAGAGGGGCAAGAGGGAGGTATGCTAAACATGCAATATACACTTCCATAGGAACTTTAAAAACTTAAAAAAATAGAGAAATCACAAAATAATGAAAAAAATTGCCAGTCTAAAACACAGGAAAAAAAAGCACAGAAAGAAATCAGAGCGCACATGGAGCATGTGATAGAAGGTATTAAAATGTTGGAAGCACAGCTGAAAGAAAATTAAGCAATACCCCTCCAAAAACCAGAGAACTCATCAAAATGGTGAAATATTCAGTCAAAGAACAAAACTGAGAGAACTGTCCATTAGCTGACATACAAGAGAATTTAAAAATTTGGGTTTTGGGTGAAAATAAGTAATATTGAAGAAGAAAATGTTGTAAAACAGAAAAAAGCACAAGAGGGAAAGCATAGAAATTAGACCAATAATATATTCTTATTATAATTACATGCTTGAATTGTTAGTCATATAAGGGAAGGGTTTGTTTCAGTATCAATTTCCAAGCAATGCTGTCCTTGCTATTTTGCATATAAGAGTAAGTGATTATTTTCAATGAACTAAACATAAATTGTAGAGAAAGATGCAGTGTTTGCACCAACTGCATTTCAAATCATTCCTATCCATTTCTGACAGTCATTCACAGAGACAACAGACTGTCATGACAATAGTGCCACAGGTATATTCCTGTTATTGGTAGTAAAAAAATGTTGATTAGTCTTCATCTTTGGCTAATCTATTGCATAGACTCTGAACCAATCCAAATTACTGATGTAATACTTTATTTTCTTTCCCAAAGGGAGTGTTCATTGATTATGAGAGGTAGAATGCAAATTAAAAGTAATACTGATAAGAACGTTAGTAGATACCTGGAGTGTAAATCAAATTATTAAAATTGAAAGAATTATTTATTCTATATCATCAGTTATAAGTTCTTTCCCTTACTGTTGAGGAAATCAGGAACACTCAGAAAAGATAAGTAACATGGGATGGGTTGAACAGTTATTTGAGAAGAAATCAGAACACAGAAGTATCTTATTTCTGATTAAATGAATGTGTTCCTTCTGTGACTTCCATAACATTAGTGGCTTTGCTTTACACACTTAGAGTCCATATAGTCACTGTGCTGCTAATTTACTGAAGACATTGTTTGGAATAAGAGGCAATCTGGGGTCACATATACTTGAATGTTATATTAGAATTTTCCTTGTATAACCATTTGTCCAGACATTTCAGCACGGCTGGAAAACAATCCATGACATTTCCCCCTAGGATCTAGCCACTGTAGTCTATCTTTGCCTAAGCTCTTTCATCTCACTATGCATGAACAGTATAGGTAAATAATATTATTTATCAATATCATCTGAAGTCAGCACAATGTCTCTACACTTCTGCACCTAACTAGTGTTAAAGTGATAGTGCTACTAGCTACTAATGGAGTGCAATCATGCCATATATATTTAATTTATTAACTAAATTAGTAGCATATTAATTTATATTTATCCTTCAGAGCTAAAATTTTTAATTTTTTATATTCCCATAACTTGTGTAATAATATTCCTCTCCCATCTTAAAAAATCCAATGAAATATATGTTAGAGTCATGATCACTAAAGCACACTGAAACTATTCTTTGAAGGTTTACAGGAAGCCAACATAGTATCAATTATAACTTAAAAGATTACTCACTAATTGAATTCTTAGAAAAACATAGTTTTACCGTGGAGAGAGTACCACAGCGATTATAATAATCAAGTAATTGAAGTTACTATCACTACTGATAAGAGCCTAACATTACCCAGTTCCTGAGGTGGTACATAGGAATAACACTTCACTTTTGACGAATTCTTACCACAATCATTTAACCTCAATATAATCAAACTTTCAAACCTAACTTATGATTTACAGAAAATAGTGGGTCAGAACGTCTAGGTGATTCCAGCACAGGATGTAAGACAAATTCAGAAAGTGCAATTTTTGTAAGACTAACCTGGTTGCCCCAAAGATTCAATATCAATGGGAAATAAATACAAAGACTATCCTATAATAAAAGATTAACAGCCAAGTTTGAATATTGATGGCATTCTTATTTTTAAAAAATGAGCCTTCTTACATTTTAGAAATAATTGGAGGAATATTGACTGATTTTAAGTGATTTTAGAGACAAGTAACATTAACTTTTGTAAGTACATAGTAATATATAAAAATCTCTATCCTTGGAAATTGATGCTGAAATATTTAAGGATGATATTTCAATATGTCTTTATTTTTGGATGGTGTAGTGAAGAATTAATAAGACAGGAAAAAGCACGTCTTATTGAAAAAAATGGAAGGAATGAGGGAATGGATGGAGGAATGGAGAAAGGGAGAGAGGAGAGAAAAAGAAGAGAAAGGTGCAGGAGATTGGAAATGCAGAGAACAGAATGGTGACAGTGGCTATGAGCACGCATTGTATATTAAGTATTCTTTCATAAGATTTGAACGTTTGAATTTTTCCATAATGAAAATTTAAGAAAAATATCCTTATAAATCTGGGTTAGGAAAATAACTTCCGCTTGCAGAAAGACATTCCCCCTGTATAAGGACAGGAGGAAGAAAAGACCGACATGGAAATAAGTAACTAAATGACAGGGCAAACTTTATTCAGGAGAAAAACATGCAGGAGGGGTCTCTGGTAAGAGTTAGAGCTCAGAGTTGGCATCTTGTGACAGTGAGAACCCCTTGCATGAGGGAAGAAGTTTAAAATTTCCCCTTTTTATCCCTCAGTTGCCCAATGTTAGCGGTAACAAGGGAATAGTGAACTAAAGAATGTCAGGTGATAAACATCTCTCTTCTTAGGCCTTTTCTGCTGTAGGGAGGGCAAGAATCTAGAGAAACAAGTAACTGTAGTTCTGGAAGCCAAATTGCTATCATTTCTGAAACTGTCACACTTCATCCAAGTGTGCCCAAGCTAACACCTTGTGTATCAGGACAGATGGTATATTAAGGAAAACAAACTTGAAATCAAAATGAAGTCTGGTCCTCATAAAATTTCTTTCGAGTGGCCATGGTTGAGACAAACACCACAGACCTTCGGGTACTCAATAGACACAGAGCTGCAGCTCTTGGTCAGGGAGTATTAGGGCAGGGGAATGGGAAAGAAGAGAAAATTAGCTTTTATTCATTTCTGAATCTGCCCTATAAATTTGACACCAATGTCATCATTTCTTTTTAGTCTTAAGCTTTTAGAGTCTAATTTTTAGATTTTTTTTTTCTTTTACAGAGAGATGTTCTCTAGAGGAATTAGGAAAAAATTAGCATCCCTTCCTGCTAAAATTAGTACACTTTTATGAAATCGCCTGAAAATAAGTGTCTATTTTCTTACTTCAGAGCTGAAAATATTACACAAGGGAAATAATTATCTGACAAATCATTATTCTCTCTTAATTTTCTGTTACTAGAGTATTTTAGTCAGTACATACATAGGCTTTTAACTGGTTGATAAAATTACTCAGTTTTAGGAATTGAGGTCTATTGTAAATCTTAACTTTTGTTTTTCCAAGGGACATGCTCAGATGATTTTCAATCCCTAAGGGCCAAATTCAACCATCAGTTACCCATGCACGGCTCCCATAGACATCAATGACTCCCTTGACTACTATGGATGAAAGCCAAATTCCACTGAGGGTGTGTTCATGAAACTCTATTTGAAGTTGGAGGGGGGTCACATATATATCCTAGGGCAGAACTTGGCCCAAGGATTCTATACTAATCAATTGCTGTCTTAGCATGCAAAACAATGGAAAAACTATCACCACTACAAAAGGAAACCAAATGTTAATGACAACTCTCCAACAGAAATCTAGGAAAGACTTCTTAAAGAAATACAGAAACATTGTCACGCCATTGCTACACTGCTGGAGGCTGCAAACAATTAGAATTCATATAAAATATATGTTGTAATAAAAAATTTTCTTGGCTAATTCTCACACACATGTGGCCTGCACAGCCATTTCAAGTTTGGCCTTCCTTCTTTGTCAGCCTGACCACGATCCACTAATTCTTTTAAATGATGCTCATGTTTTTTATATAAACTTTAATGCAAGGTTTTGCAGCCTTCTCGTTTATTTTCCAGTTAGTTCCACAATATTGGATACTTCTTAGAAGAATGAATCAATCTGTAGTAATTACTCCATTAAGGAGAAATATAATAATAATTATTTTTATCTATAGCTGTCATATCTTTCAGAGGCCTTCCTTGGGTGGATACATTTCCAACTAGATGTACTTTCTTTATTTGTATAAACAAAGAATGTGATTAAATTCTTTTTCCTATCTTAGCAATTGTTAGACTTTTTGTCATGCAATTACCACTAGTCCAAAATTCCTCACCACCAGCACACCACAGGCTCTGAAATTGTTCTTCCCAGTCATTAGTATCTCAAAGATAATGAGTATTCTGACCTGGTTATCACTGCAGATTAGTTTAAGCCTGCTGTGTTTATCAAGGTCTCTTCTCTTTGTGTCCCTTTTTCAGGAAGACCTCGAGCTTGACTTTTAGACTTTACCTGTCTCTTTCAACCTGATATCTTGGTCCAAAACAGCTAGGAAATAAACAAATTCCTCAAAAGAAATAAAAGTGAAGAATGTCAGTCTCTGTCACTTCTCTGAAATTTTGGCTTAAGGTTTGGCTGCCTAGGTAACCCTGAACTACAGGGTTGGCCTGAACTAAAATGTCTGAAATTCCACTTTCTACTTGGGGTCTCAGGTCACTGTTTGGGAACCACAAAGAATAAGAAAAATAAATGAAAACTGGATCTGCTTCGGGGACAATTCTCTTCCTTCAGGCTCAGCCCCTCAATGAGTTCTTCATGGTGTTATTTTTTACACCTTTCCAATTTTTTTCAGTGAGCAGGTTGTTTGGATATAAGCTACTCCTTCATATTTGAAAGTGTCTCTTTATCTTTTATCTAATTGTCTGCTAGTATCCTCAACTCTTTCTCCTTTGAAATAAAAAAAAAATGTAGTCTTGTTTTCTGGTCTCTTCAACCAGTCTCTTCACATCTTTCTTTGCTCTATACTGTCTGTTCTTTGACTTGTTCCATAGGTTTCAGTGCTACTTTTACCTCCATGTCTCTTTTACTAACACTAGTGGTATTGCATACAGTAATCAGCAATATAAAGATAATTGATGTACTGACCTAATACCACCCTACACATCTGTGTAGATCTAAGAACTTTATCAAACATAACTCACAGCTGCATATGATGCACTTTGATCTCATCTGTGCCACTGTAGTCTATTTTATTGTGCTTTGTAAAATGGTGCTTGCAATCAATCAAGTTGATATTAATGGTATTACTATAATTATTGTACAAAAACTATAATATCTTTAGGCTATGTTACTTGTCTGTTTTATTCATAGTTCATACCCACTGGACTCAGAATTATATAGTATGCATTGCAGATAATTAAAAATGTTTGGGTCCTGAGCAAACCTTGAAGATGTAGCCTACCCTATAGCATACCAGTCCTACCTAATCTGGTAAAGACAAGTTGCTAACTGAATCAGAGTCATTTAAGGTAATTTCAATTTATTTATTTATTATGAAATATGTTCTTGGGTTATTTTGATACAAATTTCTTACCATTTTGGCACTAAGAGTACCAGTATAGCGTGAGTTTTGATATTTATTTGTTGCATTTATTCAGTTCTAAGTGACATATAGTGAAATGCCATATGTGATGGGTTTTAACTGACTTGGAAACTTACAAAATCATCATCACAATCAAGATAATGCCCACTTCCAATTGCCCTAAACTTTCCTTGGGTCAATCTAGTCCATACCTCTGTCTTCTCTCATCTTCTACTAAAATCTTACTTGAATTCTAAGAGTTTGATTTCACTCAAATTTCTATATTGGAATAATTCACCATAAATATTTTGAAATTCATCCAGATTCTTCCATATGTAATAATTCATTCTTGTTTATTGTTGAGTATTCTATAACATGGATGTGACAATGTATCTACCTATTAACGAGTATGCCATTTCAAATTGGAACCATTACAGGTAAAGCAGCCATGTACATTTTTATTTAAGTTTTTGATCATATCCTTTTATTAAGAGAGAAGTACAAACATTGAATCTTGCAGATTTACATATAGCTTTTAAAGAAACTGGAAATGTTTCCTAAATTATATCTAAGGTTACAGTATCATTTTATATTCAAGTCAGTACCATCTGAGGACTTCAGTTCTTCAGTGTCTCCATTAACAAGTGTTTGGTCCTTTAATGTTAGCCACTCTAATGGGCTACAGATGTTTTCAATGTAAGTATTCTCTTCTATTATCTTCTATTATGTGGATTCTTATTCACTGGTGAAAAGCCTGGCTTCAATACTAGAGATTTGATTTTGTCCTGTTCCTCTCTAACCTTATAAAATTCAAAGAAATATTTAATATTTTAGAATCTTAGTATATACATATTTTATGGAGGGATATTTGTAATATCTAGAGAAACTGTAGACTATATAAAAATAATATTATATAGATATGAAGAGAGAAAGGAGGGAGAGAGAGAAAAATACGTCAATTTAAATCTATATTAGGTGAAAAGCTAATTCACCAAAGCTAGATGAGGTTGCTCACCCTTGTAATTCCAGCATCTGAGAAATTGAGACAGGAGGATGTTGTGAGTTCTATGTCACCTTCTCTATATAATGACTACTAGGCCAGCCAGGGTTACATAGCCTGAATTAAAGAGAAAAATAAATCCCAATTGATTAATATACTGCTCATATCCCTTTTTCCCATAGCTGACCTAAACCGTATTTTCACAATATGGTCTGTGTGAATCAAATTAAAGTAAGTCCTTATTGTCCCTCTCCTTCTTATCAGTTCTTTCTTTTCATTCTCCCAAAATTCAGTTGACTCTTGTTTAAGAGGTCTGGTCAGACTGTTATTAAAGGTTGGGTTGATATGTGTGAAAAACTTTTTGGAACATCATGCTTTCACTTTGAATGATACCTTCCTGTAAATAACTAAACAATAGTAATTTATTTTAGGAAGTTCTTATAATATATGTTTCTAAGAAGCAATAAAATTATAGAAGCATTAAAACTGAAAATATAAAGAAAATGTACAAGACTAAGAAAGGGTTATTAATTTGCATTTCCTCCTGAAAAGACTAAAATTAATTTATTTTATTGATCAAAGTTAAATGAAGTATTACAAATAATATGAGAAGAAAGGTCATAGTAAATGGCTAGCACAGCCTTATACCACAAATGTGAATAATTCTACAAGAACAGACAGATCATGGCAGCTCTGGTTAAGCTCAGTGCTTAGCAAATGCCGTTTGCTCTGGCAAATGAATTCTTTTTTGAGAAACAAAGTTTATAAAGGGACACAAACACTTGATTACCAATGACCCTCATTGGTTGTATCACCTTTTTTAAAATAAAGTCAACTTTCAAATAAGAGTAATACTCTAAGTAGCTTTCTTGATATTTTGTTACATACTTCCCATGTATAAACAAGATAATGTTTTTTTAAATTCCTCATTGACCTTTCACATAAAGAGTTACATTTAATAATATGTTCATAATATAATGTTGCCAATGAATATCTGTAGAACCAGGTTTCATTGATTAATAAGTCTTTCCCACAATCTTATCTATGTCTCCAAATACATAGATCTTTTAATTTGGCAAGCGAAGCAAGGATTTACAAATCAAAACCCCAAACTGCTCTATTTCCTTTCCTAATTGTCCCCCATCAGCACTGCTTTGCTTAAGGTTTATCCACACACACTATCTTCTAAAGTGTGAATTCAGTTCTGAAGGACAAATATTTGCCTAGGGCCCTGGAAGAATGCAAAAAAGTAGCATGTCTCCTGGAATCTAAGATAGCTCCTATCAGAAGATGCTCAGGTACCTGACCAAACAAGGAAAAGACACTGCAAATAAAATCACAGTGGAGTGAGTCATAGAGTGTCACTGGCTATAGTATGTGTCCTAAAGTCAAAGGTGGAAAATATATAGGAACATGTTAAATTAAAAATTAATGAAGTAGGATTAGGCTTCTGTGCCAAAGGCATTTTTTCTTTGTGAAGTTGGATGAGTTAGTTGACGATCTTGTGTCTCTGCTGCCTCATCTATAAGATGACGATAAGTGCTTCTCAGTAAAAGGGGCAAGAGGAGTGCATAAAACTATTTGCATTGTGCTTAGCATATGGTGAACTGATAATAATTTTAAGTGATATACTGATATTATTGTCAGAAAGCAGTAATATCAATATTGAGCTCAGATAGCCAAAATTAAAACAAAAATTCTATATTTAAAATAGAATTAATGTAATACAGGGATTGTGAAATAGTAGTTACATTAAGAAGTGAGGCAAGGAAGATACACAAGACTAAGAAGCTTTACCTGAGCTTGAACAAAGCGTTTACGTTTTTGAAGGCATAGTAGACAGAGAATGGGACAGTGAGGACATTGTGAGTAAAGTCACAAGGTGGGAGTAAGTGTGAGACCAAGATGGAGGCCAATAAAAGGAATTCCAGGTGTGATACTTGAGGGCTGAGTTTTATTCTTGGAGTTGTTCACCAATAGACATATCTCTCAAAAAGCCATTTTTCCTTTTTTCATTTAATTTATTTTACAGCGCTCTTTAAACTTAATTATTTTAATGGCCTCTCCTACTCCTAGAGTTTACTGTGCCCATACATGTGCAAGGAGGAGAAAAAGTAAAAATTTCTGAAGGTAAAGAAGTTTCACTGAAGAGAAATATTGAAGTTTGATGGCTTTTCAATAAGGTAGAAGAAACGTGATGCAATGTATTCCATTGTTCTCAGTATCATCACAGTATGTGAATATACACATGTATTTTGATAAGTAGGTAGTTGGATAGATGATAAATGATAGATATATAATAGATAGATTGATAATAAATGATAAATAATATGTAGATTGATGATAGATGATTGATATAGATAGATGACAGATTGATGAAGATAGATAATATATAGAATGATATATATTAGGTATATAGATTTATGATAGTTTATAGATAAATAAATGATAGATGACAGATAGATGGATGATAGACAGTTAATAGATGATAGAAAGTGATAGGGTTTTCTCTAAGATCTGTCCTTATATTTACAGAGAACTATGCCATACGCCACTCATCAAAGAAGCTTCTTTTTGCAGCAGATGGAGACTCTTACAGAGTTCTACAACTGGTCACATGCAGAGACTATGTGTTTGAGAGATGCCCAGCCCTAAGTGAAACATCTACAGTGGAATTTCTATACCTAAGGCTCAGGGAACAGAGCAAAGCAAAGGACAGAGAGAATACTAATACATCCCTCAATTCTCACCACCGAAACTTCCTCATATAACAGAGTGCAATGCACACAGAAGGCCACAACTGGTCAAGATATAGAGAATAAAAGACTGTAAAGTATGTTTACTTGGATAGGACACCCCTACCTACCCAGGCTCAAGGACCATTGTGGACGATGGAGGCAGAAAATTTGTAAGAGCCAGGGTTGGTGCACAAACATAAGGAAACAAAGGCTTTTGGCCTCTGGGAACGTGCTGATATGAACTTACAACAATGGTGACAGCATGCACAGACCCATGCCAACTCAGACAAAACACCAGCATAGAACTGGGGAAATAGGCAGCAGGTCCCAACCTTAGCCAAGGAGCTATTGGCAACTGATTACTGCTGGGTGAGGGAGACTAGATCTTTAATGGAGGGACTCTAGATAAGCTGATGAGACTCTACTGGATGAACTTGCACCAGGGGACATTTGGGTATAAATGCTTGACTGGATAAGCCTTAACATATATGACAGAATACATGAAATCCAGTGGGAGTTATGGGAGGTGTGCAGGTGGGGAGGGGCTCTAAATTTGATTAAGATCTATTATACGAATGCACAAAACTCAATAAAAATATAAATAAAAATTAAAAAAGAAAAGAGATCCCCAGGAGCAGAAACCTTACATATTTATGCACAAGCCAGGCAGAGAGAGAGAGAGCATGCAGGAGAAGGTGCCACCCTTATTTCAGATTGCAGCCTCCAGAACTGTAAGGAATATATTTCCACAACCAAGGTTGCTCAGTCTACAGTATTTTGCTATGGCAATTTTAGCAAACTAGGGCCTTTCTTCCCCTGAATTTACCTACACCCATAATCCAACTCCAGGTATATCTCTAGCATTTATAACTGACTCAGGCTTTCTTGGCCTTAAAAAAATATTCTATTTATTATTTTTATTTTATTTCTATGCGTGTATTTCCTGTGTGCAAGTAAGTGCACCTGTGTCATGCAATGCCCAAGGAGGACAGAAGAGGCTGTTGGATCCCCTGGAACTGGAGTTACAGACAGCTGTTTGCTGCCATATGGGTGCAGAGATTCGAACCCGGGTCTTCTGCAAGAACAACCAGTGTTCTTAACCACTGAGCCATCTCTCCAGCCTGCTTTCTTGGCCTTTTTAATTGGAGGAATATTTGAAGTAACTTTCAAGACTCAGAGAAACCTGTACAGACAATACCATACCTGAGTTTCCAATACATTAATCACCTGTAGAATTAATAATCCCGTAACAATTCTCTCCTACTCTTTTGAGTGACGAATAGTAGTTTGTATGCAGTTTTATTTTCACAATCTTCTTCACCTGTTTCTTTTGTGGAAGTGCACATCTCACAAAGGATACACTGGAATACAAGTCAGCAGCAGGTTATAGAAACATCTGCTTTGCCCTTTTGGATTTCAACTTCCTTTTTTTATACTATCCAAGTTCCTCTGAAAATCTTACCACAAATTTCAATTATACAATTTCGTACCTGGTACATTCTATGGTGGAACATATAAAAATAACTTTTCCCTTCATCATTGAAATCAAAAGTTAGTTTATAGACAAACTTCCATGGGAAAAAAAGGACAGATTGTTAAACACAGCTTAACTTTCTTAAATAAATCGTTCTTTCCTTTTTATAAGCTAGGCAAACATAATAAATTTCTACTGTGTGTCTGGCTGAAGTCAAAATAGGATTTTCTTTCTAAAAGTAGGCTCAAAAGGTTTAATTTAGATAAATGTTGCAAATTGACTTTAATTAGTGTCATTTACAACATATAATGTTTTAACAATGCTGACTAGAAAGCACAAGTAATCTGTAAAAACTACACTGGAAATCATGGCACACTTTAGTGCATATATATATATATAGTTGTATTTTCTGAAAAGGTAACTGTGCTACACAAATACTGGTCATTGATCAGATTTGAGATAAGCACACAGATGCCCCATTTCAACTGAAAAAGGAAAGGTTATTAGTCATCTTCAAAAATCACTTCATGTTTCTATCAAACTAAACAGAACTGTTAATAAAATACAGGGCATCAGAGAAAAAGTGTAAAGAAACAACAAATTTGTGCAAATAAAATGGTCTCCAGTGCAGTTCTAACCTAAAACACCCACACTGTGCAGCACCAGTAATAAAGATTGTGTCAAGGAAGCAGCTCAGGTACCATACAGATGACAGACTTCACTGGAATCAAAGCTGTTCTTAGTTTGGGTGGTATTGTTTTTTTGTTTTATTTTGTTTTTTTTTTTTTAACCATAAGGCATTTCTTTTTGCTTGATTTTTTTTTCCTTCTGAGTGTTCACTGGCATCACATTCCATGATGAGGGGAAGCCATGCTCCCTTCTCTCCCTCATGCAATTTCATTCCTATCAATTAGAAAAGGCCCCTTCTATGCCATTTCTTAGTAGAAAAGGGACTCAACCTTTTGAACACAGTTCTATGTGCTGCCATATGGAACTGATGACTAGCTAAATCATTGGGATTTTTTTTGGGGGGGTCTTATTTTTTGAGTCAATGTCTCCCTGTAGCCCCAGCTGACCATCCTGGCCTTGAAATACACCTGCTTCTGCCTCCCTAGTTCTGGGATTAAAGGCGTGTGCAACCATGCCTGGCCTAGCTAAATCATTGTTAATGACTTATGTGTTAGAGTCCATCACACCTGATGGTCTATCATGTGATAGTCAAGAATTTAAAAATGGAATTTTTATTTGTTTGGTTTTCTTGTTTGTTTTAAGAGAAGAGCATAACAAACAAAATCCTCTCTTGTGAAATCCTTGACATCTCCTGACCTCTAGAGTCTTAGAACTCTGCTGAATCACTGCTGGTAACATCTAGTCTATCTCAGACTTGAGTAATTGCTAATGGAGAAAGGCAGATTTTTCAAGAAAGCCAAACATTTTAGGTCTAATAATGGACTCTGTGAAAAACATATGGACTTATATTGGTGGCTCATGAAATTTCTAGGACAGTTTCTCAAGCAGGCTTGGAAAATGGGAAGGAGGAGAGAAACCTGGGCAGCCAAGCCTATGGCCAAGTTCATCACAGAGGATGCTGGCTTGACTACTTGTTCTTCCTACCCTAGGTGAGTCTAGCTGCTATAACCACTGAACCACCATGGACAGTCGTCACTGCTTTTAGCTCTCACTCAAACTGCTTCCATCTTGGCCTACGTAATCTGGTGCATATGAATTGGTCATGCTTTTTTGCAGAGAGAATCCAAATTGCATTGAGGGCCACAGTCTCACAAAACAGAAAATTCCCTAGAGGAAACTAAATACATTCAAGTAGTCCAGCACTGACAGCAATAAAAGTTAAATAAAATGCTGCATCCCACAGCATTCCCACACCCCCTCTCTGCTCCTATGTAGCTCCTATATTGCCATTCTAGCTACTTATCTTTAGCTTCATAAATTAGTGTCGTGTTTCAAGTGTTGTGGAAATTATTCATGGTATCATGTGTTTGTAGATTGTTGATTCTTTTGTTACATGAAGTTCAATTACATATGAATATATCAAAATCTGTTGCCATTTTGTCCAAGTTTATCACTACCTGTAACACACATGCACATATGTTCCTGCTAGACCTCTACCCGGGAACAGAAGTGAACTGTCTAGTGTATTTTTACTACATATTTGTACTCAAGGACAACACCCTAGATGTACACATTTTATCAGGTTACAATACAACACAAAAATAAAACTGTGAAGGAAGTGCAAAAAACAGTAAATGTGGTAAGGTGTGATAATTCACACTCTATTTTTTGTTAAACTCTGGGCTACAGAATAAAGGCAGACACCTTAGAGTGAGTTAAATTGATGCTTCTGTCCCTTTTCACCTTGGCAGCCCCACACCCTGCCTCTCCTTACCTTAGTTTTTTTGTTCTGTTTCCAACTGCAAGACCTTTATCATTCCGTCAATTATACCCCCTCTCACCAGTGCACTATTTTTTATTCCTCAGTTTATCCAAACAACGTATTTTAGCCAGACCTCCCCTTTGCAAGGCAGCTCTGTCTGTCTCTGTGAATATACGAATATTCCATCATAGTCTGGAAATTTCTCTATTATTTTACCAACCAGAATATATTATACTTACTTGTATATCTGTGAAGTCTTTGAGGACAGCAACTGTTTGATTCATTACCACAGTTCCAGGACTCAGCAGAAAACTAGCATAAAGTACAAAGTCAATAAATATTCATTGTATAAATGAATCAACTTAAATTCAGAAACCTGGGCTTTCATTCCAGGTCTGCTTCTTATTATCCTACTTGAGCTTTGGCAGGTTGCTTATCTTATGTGAGCCTCAGTTTTCTTACCTGCCAAGGAAAGAGACCATAATATCCATTCAGCAGACTAAAGTTTTTAAGATCAAATGAGACAATGTAATCACCTTATGTATATACCTTATAAATGCATGTATATAACAATAGATTTAAAATAGCATTGTTTTTTATCCTGCTTTTGGTATATTTGAAAATAGTTTGAATTGATATTTTAGTTGGGTTGAATCTGCTTCATAAATCTTAAAATCCTCATGTATTTATGTCAAAAGTACTTAAATATATGGTTAGGAGAGTCAGACAGTCAAGTTTTTGTTTACCAGTAGAGTATAAATTTAGACCATTCCCAAATTAAAATATCTAAATTTTTTGAGCTGATATTGCTTTATCCAAACTAAGCTTTTGGCGTTCATTGTGTGTGGCATACAAAAATATATCTTGGAAAAAATTCAGGATTCATGCAACATGATACTTGGGAAGAGGATCACACTGTGTAAAAAGTCCATTTGTGCCCATACACTACCTGATATGTAATCACAGCCCCATTTTGCATTTTTAGTATACATAAAATACCCATTAAAACAAATATGCTTCTAACATAAAAGTTATTTGTTATTTACTCCATGGCAGAGTTAATCTTTAAATACCAGAAGTAAATATAACCCCATTTTACTAGAAAAAGACTGACAAACACAAGATAAAGTCATCAGAGGCTAACACAAGGTAATAAATGAAAGAGTTGAAAAAGATGGAAAAGAATTCAGATAAAACTAGAGGAAGGAATCCTGGCAGGATTATAAGCTAAAATGCCTCACACAACCAAGGCAGATATTTTTGCAAGTAGGTACAATTTAAAGGACCTAAGACTTAGGGGTGTGAATCCCGGCATTCAGGAGCTGATTGCCCATGAGTCTAGGAAGAAGATTCAGGCTCAGTACCTTCCATTCATGGCCATGAAGCAATACAGATGCAACAATGACAGAATTTCTTACATTGAACAAGACATCATAAATTCCAGGGGCTAAAGAGGTGGTTCAGCAGTTAAGACCACATACTGATTTTATAAATGACCAGACTTTGATTACAGCATCCATGCTGCCTGGCAACTACCTATAATTCCAGTTCCAGGGATTTAAATCCTCTGGCCTCTGAGGGCACCTGTACTCAGGTGCAAATACCCCCACACGGGTGCATACACACACAAAATTAAAAACTTAAATATTTTTCTTTTTAAAAAGGCATTATTAATTCCTACTTTAGATGAATTTTCTAGATTTTAAAATGTTACCTCCATTTATTTAAGCTGCATGGACCAAGAAAACACAGTTTTGAATTAAATCGAGCTTTTTGTCTATTAACTTGTGAAAGGTAGGTCCAGAAACAATGGAGTAAAGGATACAATTGAACATAAATCAAGCATCTGCCAACAATGCAGTGATCGTTCAAATAAAAGAATGCTTATTGTGATGGTTATTGTGCATGGTATTGTTAGCAATATTATTTGGTTCATTTAGTTATTCCTTATATTTTTACCGCTATAGAGGAACATGTAGGAATTATAATATGTTGAAGAAAAATAATTTAAGAATCACACATCTGGAAAGAGTAAGGAATGTTTCCTCCAGCTCTAATGAGAAGCACAGTCATTTGTTCAGCTTCATAGGAAAACTGAGACTGATTCCTTGGCTTTGCCTTTGAACTTCTGCAGTTGCTGATCCATTTGTATGAAATTGCTTCCTTTCTGGTCCCTAAACTGATAGTTTCACTAACTTTCAAAGAATATTTCCAAGAGAAATTTACCACTGTAGACAGCACACGTAAGCACATGACAAGGGTGTGCATATGCTCTGTTAGAAGCAGGCTGTTACTATAACTTTCATTAAAAAAAATGTGCTGGATAGGCTGAAGAGACACCTCAGTGTGTTAAGTGCTTGCTATACAAGTGTGAAGAACCCACTTAAGCCAGGTGGGTATAACAGACCACCTGTAATCCCAGCAAGGAAAGGAGGAAGAGGCAGGGGATCGCCACAAGATGATTAGGTAGCCAGTCAAAATGATCAGTTCTATGTTCAGCGAGAGACCCCACTTCAATATATAAGATGGAGAGTGATCAAGGATGATGTCTGATGTCAACTTTGGACCACCATACACATGTACACATCCACACAGCCACACATCCACACATGCATGCAAAAAATGTTCTAATATATATATATATATATATATATTTCTGGAAATAAATTTGTTTGGGTTGAAAAACTTGCATGATCTCTATGACTATGGAACATATCCCATTATCTTAGTAAAAGGATACAGCGGGGTGACTTTTCAGGTTCCACAGTCTCTGTACCTAATCTCTATTGGGAAGCTGAACACAGGTGAGAAGAGGTGAACAAATTTGCACAGGAGTTCTGGAAGCCTACCGAGAAGAAAGGTGTTGGCACTGATAAAGCTCCTTCATTTTAAAGTTGAGCACTATAGAATGTCTCTGATTTTTAGTGAGACTAATTGGCAGGAAACTATATCAGCTAGGTCTTCCTCTTCTTCTTCCTACCTATAACCTATGAAAATCCCCAGTCTAATTTTGGATGAAATTGATTCAAACTTAATGCAAAAGAGAAAAAAAATACATTTGCTGTCTTACTCTAAGGGATACCAAGAAACTTAAGACTTTAGTTTTTGACTGTTATTTTTTTATTTATTTTTATATTGGTGAATTTCAAACATGAGTATTGTATTTACATCATGTGCAGCCCTCCCTCCCCCTCCAATTCTTCCAATGCCCCCCCACTCCCTCTCAACTCTGTAACCTCTTCTTTGATTATTATCTTTACATATACATATATACAAATATGTGTGTATGTATATATTTTGAGTCCTTTTAGGGTGCTTCTGTGTCTATGTGTGCAGAGCTGACAATTTGAGATTGGATAACCTATCAAGGAACTCATATCTGCCTGGAATAAAACCTGCTTTTCTTTCCCACAGCAGTCATTGGTTGAGTATAGTTCTTCATCTAGAGGTGGGAAATTTCCCCCACCCACATTCACAAGTCTACTGTTAATTTTTAAAATAAAACTTACCTTTAGAATTGGATGGTTGTGCTCAAGGGTAATGGATTCATGGAAAGCAGTGAGGTATCTGTGTTATACTGCACACTACTGATCTAGTTTTCATAGGATGTGTTGACATGTCCTAATTTAGACTCTTTGCATTAGGTTTGAATGAAAGCCTGGCTTCTATTCTGATATAATGCTTAGTAACTATAAAAGATTCAGTTCATAGTTTGCATCTGTTAGGATAACTTCTGTAGGATCCTAAGAAAAAAAGAAGTTACTAACTGACCCAAAACACAGGAAAGTAGTTCAGGATATAGATTTTGCATATGACGAAGAGTCTAAGAATCCAACAGGTAGAATGAGTCAGCCTGACAGTAGGGAAGTTAGAGCTATCCAAAGTTCCAAGACAGAGGCAGAAGATAGCATTTCTGGAGGAAGCTGGATTCTTGGGGGTCATGACAGCTGGAAACTCTGTCTTAAAACTAAGTTGGAGAAGTCTGGTGTGGTGTCCCACACCTTTAATCCCAGCACTTGGGAGGCAGAGGCAGGCGGATCTCTGGGAATTCAAGGCCAGCCTGGTCTACATAGTGAGTTCCAGGACAGCTGGGGCTACAGGGGGACCCTGCTTCAAAAAGAAAAAAAAAATCCGAAAACCAAAAAACCAAAAAACAAAACCAAAAAAAAACTAAGATGGAGGGTAAGGAAGATACTTTACATCAACACCCACACAACGCATGCACTACATACACACACAAAGAAAGGAAATGATAACTTTAAATATATTTAAAAACTTGAAAAGAATTATATATACTGTTTAAGAATATGCACTTAAGTAATATTTATAAGGATATACACTTGCACATATGTATGCATATATTAAAATGTATGTGTTATATATAATGCATATAACATATTAGAAATAAATGTTTCATAGAAAAAATAATCACCAAATGAAGGCTGTTGATAGCTTTGAGTCACAGAGAATACTGTTAGGAAGCTGTCACATCAATCTTAACTGCACTGGTAACATATCTGGACTGTGGTGCCTGTATGTGTGATCACTGAGTTATTCTCTATGGATTCTGTGCCTCAAGTGTGTTGCAATAAATTAAAATCATTAAGCAAACCATACTACACCTTGGCTCTGTAGTAAGGGCTCTCCTGGCACATTTATTCTGTAGAAAATCTGTGCACAATATCCTCCTGTGCCAGCTGTCGGTTTGTTCAGTGTCCTCCTCAATACACATAAGACATCCTTCTTTTGACCTTTCTTCCCAGAAATTTATCATTACCACTTAATGATTTTTGCCAAGCAAGTGTATAATTATTGTAGGACATGGTATTTTCCAAGGAGGCTCATCTTTGCCAGAATAGCTTGATTCACAGCCAGTTACAGTGCATGAAGCTTTCACTGCTCAGAACTGCATTAAGGTAACTAAAGGACAGCCTTCTATTTCCAAGGTCTCTCTCCCCTGTGTCCTCTCATGCCTAGAGTATCCTCAAATACTTCTCAAAGTTCCAGTCCTTCACTTTATCCTTAATCAATATAAAACAGGATGGCCAAAATACACTGTTTCAAATGTGGTTGCTTCATCTGATTCTTAGACTTCAGGTTGTTCTCACTCCCCCAAACACTGTCTCTTATTTCATACACCAACCTTGCCATTTCTCTTTAGTAGAATGAAAACCTGTTTCATATAGCATGACCCTGACCTATCTTTGTTATTTCCAGCATGCCCAGATTTTTTTCATTCCGACATGTTTGCAATTCTGGGCGACATTGTATACTGACAGGGAGATTTATTGCCAGGAGCTCCCCAGTGGAGTCAGTGGCAGGAGATAAAATTTGGTCACAATTCACATGTGTTTGAAATGAACATTCCAAGAGAAAGTGATTAATTTCTCTTTAAAACCCAAAGGATACAATGCAAAATCCATAGCTATCAGGGCTTTTGTACGTACTCTGTCTTTTTCTAGTCCATTCCTGCTCCATTTTTACATTTTCCTCATTTATATTTTTTATAAACAGAAAATCCTCAGGTTATATTTTCTAGCATTCAAAAAGGCTATGACTATGTAAGAGCTTTTATTCTTTTTCTGATGCCCCAGAAAATAATGATACAGAGATGCAAAGGTAAAACAGAAGAATGGACGTGAAACACGAGCAGTAAAGTATGTGTGTAAACTATTTACTCCCATATCTTCATTTTGCAAACGTGGTAGCTGCAGCCTGGAAAGATTAATGTCTCCTCCACAGTCACTTCCTGGTGTGGTGGGCTGAGGAGGCAGAGGATCAGAGTCCCGCTCCAGCTTGGGAATCTCCATATTGATAGTATGATGCAGAAGCTTCACCGCTGGACGTCATGTGTTCAGCTTAAAACTTTGGTCAATGTTAGTATGTTTGCCTTCTCCTTTTCCCAAAAAGTTCTTGGAACAATTAATATTCCAACTTTCTTTACACTTTACCATACTAGAAACAATGTACCTAGAGATTAACAAAAAGAACAATTTATATAATTATTCTATCCATCAGAGTATCAACTGGAACTAATAAAGGTCAGATTGCCTAAATGTGTGAACTACATTTGTATTAAAATATAAATACATAGTTTTGCTTTGTAGAAGCAAGAAATATCAAAGGGTCAGTTAAGAGGGCATATAGCAAATGTAGTAAATATTTTATGCGTAAACTAACAAATAATACTTATCTGTTGCTTTAGTTTTTACTACTTAGTAATCAAAAATATTTTCTATGTCTTTTGACATGTAATATCTCTAAATACAAACTGGTAAACCATTAAAACAAAGATTTAAGACAGAAAAAAAGAATTTCCATTTAACTCTGTACCTCAACTTCTGGGCACAGTCCTATTTGCTAATAATACAAAAGTAAATAATTTCCAGTCCCATTTGTAGACATTTGTTTATTTTAGTGTGCCATCACTGTAAATAAGTGAACTCCATTTGTAAGTAAAATTGATAAATTACTTATAATGCCTGCTCTAAAATGAACTTTAATGTTCTATACTTAAATAATTTCAGAGTTGTAGAAATTCTGTGTTAGAATCTTAATATTTCAGTTTAATTCTATTATTTATTAGTTTCTTTAACCCAATCCTCTATCTGTGCATCTCTACTGAGTAGTAGCTTTTTAGACTTTAGTTTGCACTTTCTTGTTGATGATATAGCCCATTTGGAATATCTTTAATCACTAAATTCCCTACTAACATAAAGTTAATTACCCAGACAATACTTGTCTATGGATTCAAATGGGAGCCTATGGAAAACAATATTCATATTCCAGGGGCTCTTGCCCCACATTGGCTTACATAGAAACTTAACAGTTTATAAAATGCTTCTTCCAAACCCACACAGAAAATGTCTCATGAGTACTACATGTCTAAATTTCTCATGATACTACCACAGGTAGCATCAACTGTCCATTTTTATCATGTGAAAATGCCAATGGGAACTTGATCCCTGTCCCCTTTCACTGGGGAGAAGCTGCTGAGGCAACCCAGAGCAGCAGGAGTCTAAGTCTCTCCTCCTTTGACAGGATACATTGTCACTACTTCTGTGCCCATGTCACCCCTCCTAACCTCTGAAAGTCAGGGATTCTGACTTTGGCCCAGTCTCACTTACGTTAACAAGACAAATATGACTCTGAAGGTAACACCATATCAAGATGAGTGTAAATGGCATATAGAACACCACACTGAGGAAAAACCCTCCCCTAGATGTTCTAAGACTCTAATACTGAAAACTCCTGAGATGTTACACCCATCGACTTCTGCGGAGACCACTCACTGAGAGATCTGTAAGGTCTAAACCCAGTCATCAGTATAGCTTAAACTCAAGCTTGAATCTATGACAAGCATACATTAAATTATGACATACACACTATTCATTATAATTTTTCTTAAGCTAGCATGGTAACTACATATTTAAAAATGATCATAATTTTCAAAATATGTACTATTTCCTGATATTTTACTTATTACTCCCAGAAACTATGTGGGTAGATACCCTTAACCTTATTATATCTATTTTATAGATGAGTCAGTGTAGCCATGAAAGTGTTGGTGTGCTCAAGATCACAAGGATAAGAAGTATTGAGCTGGGATTTGCACTCAGGCATTCAAAATGCAACTTATGTAGGTTTAGCTGCCCTATGCCCTGCTTTTCTGCTATGACATAGACAAGATTCCTGACATGTTTCAAAGAAATGACCGTAACTTTGTCTTTTAAATAGCACATTCAATTTTTAATTTTTCTCTAGGGACACAGGTTAGACATAATGCACACCAAAAAAAAAAAAAAAAAACCAACAAGATTTGTCATTTATTTAAAGACAGCTCTTCATGCTCCTCGGCTATTACAGAGTTCTGCCGTTGCAGTCCTAAAGCGATTGTAGGCATTTGGTGCCCATGTGCTCCTTAGGGGTTACTAGACACTTGTAATGATTGCATCTCTCCAGGAATCTTTAAATTATTGTAATTTTGTAAAGGTCTACTTGTTTGAACATATAGCCAACTGTTGACAACAATTTCTTTCTTTCATCTTTCCCTCCATCCCTATTTCCCCATCTTTAAACTTCTAATGATCAATTCACAGATATTCCCTTCTATGCAACAGTCTATATTGTTTCCCATCCTTGTTTTTCCTTCCACACTGTCTTCCCTATGTCTAGCCACTGATTGTCCATCCCTCCAAACTGCATGAGATTATTTTGGAAAATATTTAAGGTGGTTAGTCTTTTATTATAACTTAATTTGTTGAGTCATCAGTAGGCTTTGTTTTAAATATGTTAATAGCTATAAAGACAATGCTTAATACAAACGAACTAATCTTTAGTAATGGATTTTTGAGATTTTGGCGGTGGGGGTCTTTTTGAGACAGGATCTCCCTGTAGCCCCTGTTGGTTGGAACTCGCTATGTAGACCAGGTTGGTCTCGAACTCAGAGAGATCCACCTGAGTTCTAGGTGCCTCCTGAGTGCTACCACACCTAGTTCAAGATTTTGATAGGACTATAATAATTTTAATATGCTTTATTACATCCAAGAGGAATAATAGTAAATACCTGTAGGCATTAGAATTAGCATCCCTAATTAGGACAGATAACAAAATTTCATAATTTGCACAGCTAGTAAGGAGCATAATTGAACTGAGCTCCAAGTCTTCTGACTCTACTGTTGTTTTATTGCCTAGTTGACCTTTACTTGTAAATTGAATTCTGTGGTCAATTCTTAGGAAATATTCAACTAACCTGAATAACCATTTTGAGTTAAGACAAAAATTTAATGACAACTACCATATCTTCCCTTTAGCACTGGTCTTCTATTAATTAACCTCAGAGAAGTGATTTGATGTTGCTGAAGAAAGACTTATTTGAGAACACATGAGACATTCCAAAGAGTACAGAGAGGTCTCTGACAATGAATAAACTCAGCTATGTAGTAAGACTCTGTTAAAGAAATGGATCCTTACTTAAATGCAGAATGGCATTGGAAACTCTTCTGCATCAAAATTTCTCTTTGTTTCATGCTGTATTTCATGTGTGTTTTTATTCAGCTTGTCTATCCCCTCACTTCCTCAGATGTAAAGTAAAGGTGTCATAATAGACAAAATGAAATGCCTCAAACCTTCAAACTCAACAGAACTGTCTGCAGGAGGCAGAGGGATGTCAGCTTCCAAACACCCAGACCTATTTTCTAGTTCTCTCTTCCAGAAACATCGTAGGACTCCGTGCACCCACATCAACTGTTCTCATGTCACTACTGGACAGACATACCTTCACTTGCTAGCCTTAACCTTTGGGGAAATATCATCCTGGGAAAATAAAATAAAATCAAGCTTAGTATGTCAAAGTAAATTCAGATTTTTAGAGCTTTCTTTATATTATAATTATATAAGAAGAACAGAAAAAGATGATGAAAAAGTATATAATGTCAGAGGCTTCACTTAATCTAATCTATCATATTACTACAAGTAAATAAGACTATCTTAATAGTATGTTGACACACTACTCTATCTTAGATCACTTCAGGTCATATTAATTTTGTCTTCATATTCTTATCAAAATCTATGCTCATACACCTGAAGTACTGGCTTTTTAAAAAATGATTTCACTAGAAATTCTTTCAAATTTAGACAATAATTTCTTCTGTTGTGTACATAACAGCAAACAGCAAGCTTAAGATTTTCATTTTTAACAATTTGCTTCAGTCATATTTTTCCATCTTTTTTCTATTCTATCTATATCTTAAAGCTCTTAATTATGGACATCATGAATTTCATTGAGTATTTAAAACCCTTGCCTCATGACAGAAAATTCTTACCTTGACCTGGCCTCTCACCAGCTTTGTGTATCTGAATAAATCTTTTCAAAAGATGGAGATGAGCAACATCAGGAACTGGAGCTTGAGAACACCATGGACAGTGCCAAGCTGCTGACAGATGTTACACTTGGTGTTTTTCCCAGGGCCATATTTGCATGGGAGATAAAAACCTTGATCTATTCATGTATAGTGATTTTACCTGCAAGGCCTATGAGGATGCCTGTAGTTTTATAACCATTTGCTCACGAAACTGATTTTGCCTTTGGAGACCATCTGCCTCTGTGTAGTGAGGCATCCATTTCTTTTCTTCAGTGCTGAGTGTTGGCCTCTTCACAACTGCATTCTCTCACTGTCAGTGACCAGTGGATCTTATTCTTATGGCACCAAAACAGTACTTCAGAGGAGAAGTGTGAAGTCTGACTGTGGCTGTGTAAGTTCTGTGCTCTTTAGTAGATTATTTGATCTCTTAATGATGCTCAGATACATTAGTTTTACAACTTCTAATATCTTCACAATGTGGGCAGTTCTACACAATGAAGTTGGCATTGTTTGTCACTTTTATTTGGGGGAATTTTCCTGGTACTGGGACTTCGTTTCTTACATATTCTAAGTAAAAACTTTACTGAGGAGCTAAATCCTTAGCCTTTTTATTATATTTTGAGAAAGTCTCTCTTAGACCCTTTGCCTCAGCCTCCTGCATAGCTGAAATAGCAGGAGTGAGTCATCACAACAAATCATTCCAGTGGTAGTAAGATGATTAAAAGAGGATAAATATACAGAATAAGAATTCAAGGACTGGAGAGATGGCTCAGTGGTTAAACAGTCCTCCTGTTCTTCCAGAGGACTTGAGTTTAGTTCTCAGGACTCACTGTGGATGGGTCACAAGCAGCTGTAACTCCAGCTCCAAGGGATCGAACATCCTCTTCTAACCTCCAAGGAACTTGCACACATATGACATACATTCACAGTCACATGAATTAAAAAATTAAAACAAAAGAATAAGTTTTAGTGAAGGCAGTTGTTTTATTTCTGCAATGATGTGGTCTTAAACTAATATAGCATAAGATGGAAAAATTGGCTGTCAAATATACTAGGAATTGGCAGGTATGCTTTACATCTAGAAAATAACAAGGATGTTAGTTTCTAAATTTATAAATTAAAACTTAAGGTGAAATAAACTCTTAAATAAAGGGTACAGATGGGTTGATGGACTTTCAGGATCCCTCAAAAATACTCTCATTTGTGAATAGCTAGAATATCAGTGCTCATGAATGAGGATGATAACCATAGAAACTGCCTTTCCTGCCATCTCATTGGAATACTGAGATATTTTCTTAAGAATACATTCTAGGGCTGCACATATCGTTCAGTGGTAGAGTATTTGCCTAGCTAGCGTAAAAAGGTGTAGCAGCTGGGCTTAGTTGTACACAATTATAATATCAGAGACACGGAAGGCGAAGTCATCAGGATCACCCGATTCAACGAGTTGGAGGCCAGGCTGGACAACATAGCAAAACCCTGTATTGTGAGAGAAAAGGGTAACAGTAAATTGTTGTTCTCTATAATTAATATAACTATAGTTATGAACTTGATTGTTAATACCATTGTAACCGTAAAATGTTAGCATTTTATCGTAGTTACATAATGTATAATTTTACTGAATTCACACAATAATTTTAAAGTATATGAGACTGAAAGAAAAATAGCAATATTTAGCAAAATAGCAATACTTAGAAATTTCTTTTTAAAAATATCTTATTTATTTTTGTTTTATGTGTATGAGTGTGTGGCCTGCATGTTTGTATGTGCACTGGTGTTGTGCAGTGCCTGCAGAGGTCAGAAGAGAGGGTCAGATTCCCCTCTTGCAGAGGACCCAGTGCCCTTAACCACTGAACCATCCCTCGAGCCCCTAAAATAACAAATTTCTATTTTATAAAATCCAAAGTCATATATCTTTCTTTATTTGATTTTTTCAGTTTATTATTTATTTAATAACCACATACTTAGAAGAAGCATTTCACTACAACAGCATTGACATATTCAATAACAACTTTCTGAGCTAAGATGTTTCTTTATCAAAATTGGCTATAAATTTTTAGGTTTACAGTTGATTATTACAGTTATACAATATTGTACTCAGTATAAACCTGTGAGTGTAGGTCCATCTCGTGGAGTCTGGTCAACATACCCGGTGTTACCCCTTTAAAGAAAACATTTTCCCTCTCCCAGGAGATATCAAGTGCTCTGGAGTGTGTTACTGAATATGTTAAAGCTGTAGTGCAAAGCTTCTAATCATGTAGTTATTAAAATTTTTAAAAAATATATGATTAAAAAATAATAATTCTTCAAAACAAAAAAATTGCTCCTTAATAATTAGTAGATGTGAAAAGCATTATCATTGAAATCTACTTGATGACTTTATATCCATGTTCAGATGCCAAGGAGCTCAGAAAGTAACTGACTGTGACTAGTAATAATCTGATATATAGAGATTAGAAATGCACGTGCAAACATCTTAACGTCAATTAGATTGAAAATGAATTTTTCTGTATGAAACTGTGTATTTTAATAATGAAGTGGAGATCTTTTGTAAAGGTTA
This sequence comes from Nannospalax galili, assembly GCF_000622305.1. Lineage (NCBI taxonomy): Eukaryota > Metazoa > Chordata > Mammalia > Rodentia > Spalacidae > Nannospalax > Nannospalax galili. The sequence goes on along the minus strand of NW_008329142.1, from coordinate 921,659 downwards.
AAAATCTCATTTAATTTTATTTGATTTTTTTTAACTTAATGAAGAAAGGGTTTGTTTTAGCTATGGTTTCAGAGAGAGAATCCATAATGGTGGGGAAAACATAGCAGCAGGAATAGCAAGCAGAGAGATCACATTTAGTCTGCACACAGGAAACAGAGAGAGTGAACAGGAAGTAGAGCAAGACTATAAAACCTGAAAGCTCCCTCTACCCGGCTGGGTGATGTACTTTCTCCAGCAAGGCCCCACCTCCTAAAGGTGCCGTCATCTTCCCAAATAGTACCACCAACCAAGTGTTCAAATACATAAGCCTATGAGGGACAGTTCTTATTCAAACCACCAAACACTGCAAACAAAGACCATCTGAATTTACTCTTTAAGTCAGTGAGGCCTCCAGGAAGGGAGTTCTGGAGTTGCCATTACAGTCTTTACCAGGCAGTGGGCCAGGGGTCATATGCTTCTCTTCTCTTCTTTGTTAAAATCTCTCACTTCTAGATGGTCATGTGAAGGTAGTGGGTTGGGTATAAATGCCCCTGGCTGAATATTGTAGTAGTGGTGATGTGGTAAGTTCCTTTGTAGTCTGGGTTTGACTTCTCTCCCAAATCATTCCTCGAGTTCCCCAGTGCAAGAAAGATGGTCTCTATTTGATTTTTTAAAGATATACTTCAATTAAGAACTTAAATACTTAACAGGATTTAAATATCCACTGAAAGATAAAAACAAAAACAGCATCACTGTGTAATTACAAAAGAAGCTGTTGGGATGTCTCAATGGGTACAGGTGCTTGTCACCAAGCTTGATGAACTGAATCTGGTCCTCAGGATTGACATGGTAGAAGGAGAAAACCTACTCTTGCAAGTCATCCTCTGCCTTCATACATGTGCTGTGCATGTGCACACACTCATAATAAATAAATGTTCTTTTAAAAAGAAAATACTGGGGGAAGGAGAGTTGGCTCAGCTGTTAAGGGCCCTGACTACTCTTGCAGAAGACCCAGGTTCGATTTCCAGCACCCACATGGGGGCTTAACAACCGTCCTAACTCCAGTTCCAGGGGGATGTGACACCCTCTTCTGACATCTGCAGGCATTATACGACACGGGTGCACTTACATACATGCAGGCAACACATTCATACATATAAAATAAAGATAATAAATAAAATATTTAAAAATAAAAAGAAAATACTAACAAGATGGAATAAGACATCGGCAACAACAATGAGCATGTGATTTAGCTGCCTTTGCTGTGCTGTACAGAGAAGTACTGAAGTGCATAAGGACAAAGAAATGTTTTATAAACAGACTTGATTACATGCTGTTTATAAGCTGTGTATATAAACTAAGCTAGTGTAAAAATTGACAGTTTAAAACTTAATCTTAATTGCTAGTAGGAAAATGTAAATAGATAAGAAATGTATTTGACTATTAAAACAAAATTAATAGCAAAGAAAATTAAAAGAGAATCATAAATTTAAAAAAGAGAAGTGGGAACATAAAGTTGGGAGGGAAAAGGGGAAGATTGTAGGGGAGAAAATGGAGGGTGGATTGGATAGAAATACATTCTATGTTTGCATGAATATTAAATAAAATATTTGAAACTATTTCTGTAAGGGCCAAGGATGCAGCTGGGTGATAGACAAAATTCCTACCATGTGTGAGGACCCCAGAAATGGGAAAAATATTATGAAATTTTATTGTTTGAAAAGAAGATATTAAGTATCAGTCAGAAAGACTGAACATCAAAATTGTCCTATTTTAGGAGAAAAGAGCTACATTCAAAACCTAAAGTCAGTTGCCTAGAAAGAAAAAAAAAAAAAAGGGAAATAAAAGAGTTACAGCTAGGCATGGTGGCTCACCCCTTTAATACCAGCACTCTGGAGGCAGAACCAGAAAGATCTCTACAAGGACAAGGCCAGCCTGCTCTGCATAGTGAGTTCCAGGTCAGTTGGAGCTATGGGAAGATACTGTGTCTCAAAAAGACCAAAAATAAAAATAAAATGGGTACAAAATAAGACATAGAACCTATTCTCTGGCAAAAGCAAATATAACAAATAAAAATGGACAAAATTTCTTTTAAATTCTAATTGAGACATGAAAAATATTATCCCAAATAATACTATTAGAAGTTAGAAAATGGGAGCTAGACAAATGGCTCAGAAATTAAGAGGACTGGCTGCTCTTACAGAGAACCTGGGTTTAGTTGCTAACACCCACATGGCACCTCACAATCATCTGTAACACCAGTTCCAGAGAAACGCCCTCTTCTGGCCTTTGTGGGTATCGAAAGACATGGATGCAATTATATACATGCAAGCAAAGCAATCATACACACAAAAATAAATAAACAAATAATTGGGAAAAAAAGAAGTCAAAAAACGACATCATAAAAATATACTTTTAGGACTGCCTGAGAGTGCCTGGATCCTGCCTCCACATGGTGGTGAGCTTCCCCTAATTGTGCCATACTCATCCCCCTACCTGGGATTTCATGAGGATACTTCCAAGGCCCCAGGGCGGATCTGGATTTGGTAGGGTAAGGCTGAGATCCTAGCGGACAGGCTCAGAGGGTGGGTTCAGACCTCCATCAGCTGTGATCTGAGCATACTATGAGAGAGTGCCGGTTTCTGGCCTTCCTCTGGCATAGAAGCTGAGAACATAGCAGACCAATGGAGAATCCCAAAATCGCCCCCTCCTCCCTTAGGGAATTTCCCAAATTTCCTCTGCGTTTCTGCTAATAGAGGTCCAAACCTTAGAAGGAAGCCTGAGTGTACCTGACTGGAACCTGACTTGGGCTTCTGTGGATGCCCCTGAATAGTTGACCTGAAGCCATCAGTTCCCTCCAAAATAAAACCTAAGAGAACCTGAAACCTGTACCAATCAGCTTTACATAACCAATAAAGAAAGGACTTAGGCACCCTGATAATACAAACAGAAGCATATTTCAACTTAATTCTCATATCAGAATCATAAACAACAAAAGAAATTCACATGCCAAAATCACAATGAAATAATAACAAAATGGAAAGCCAAAGCACTATGTGCCCACCAAACTCAACCAGTACTGTGAAAGAGTTCTACAAGGAAAACCCCCTAGAGATAACCTAGGACACTGAATTCAAAAGAACAATCATAAACATAAGGAATTCAATTAATTTAAAGAACACATGAACAAAAAATCAAATAACTACAAGAAGATAGGGACAAACTTCTGAATGAATATACAAAAGAGATAGAAATAGTGAAGAAAATTCAGGCAGAAATGAAGAAGGAAGTGCAAAACTCAATAAGCCAACTTGAAACAACAGGGGAAAGCCTCACTGCTAGAATGAATGGAATGGAAAACAGAGTATCAACACTGGATGATAAAGATGAAGAATTGTATCACTCAAGCAAAGATTATGGAAAAATTAAAATACAGGAATGAAATATTCAAGAGATGTGGGACACCATGAAAAGACAAAATTTATGGATTATAGGAATAGAGAAAGGAGAAGAATTTCAGGTTAATGGTATTGACCAGATCTTAAACAGGATTGTAGTAGAAAATTTCCCAAAATTAAGGAAAGATATCCCCATACAAATCAGGAAGCACATAGAACACCAAGTAGGCAGGATCAGAAAAGAAACTCCCCATGACATATCACAGTAAAAACACTAAATGCACAGAACAAAGAGAGAATACTGAAAGCAGCAAAAGAAAAACAACAAGTCACATACAATGGAAAGCCTAGCAGAATTACAGCTGACTTATCAATGCAAACCATGAAAGCCAGAAGAGCCTGGACCAAGGTATTCCTAGTTCTACATGACAACAGATGCCAGTCCAGAATACATTATCAAAAAAAAATATTTATTATGGTTGAGAGGGAAAGAAAAATCTTCAATGACAAAAATAGCCTGAAAGAATGCACGTCCACAAAACCAGCACTTCAAGGAATACTTGAAGCAATACAGAGAGTGGAGAGAGAAACAACTGTATCCCGAAGCAACAAAAGAAAATAAATAAAGGTATAATTGAGGAAACACAAAATTAGACAGGGAACACAAACAACAATCAAAATGACGGCAACCAATACACATCTTTCAATAATAACCTTAAATATCAATGGACTAAATGCCCCAGTCAAAAGACACAGGCTAAATGAATGGATTAAGAAACAAAATCCATCTCTTTGCGGTCTGCAAGAAACAGATCTCACCTTCAAGGACAGGCACTACCTAAAGGTAAAAGGATGGAAAAGAATATTCCAAGCAAATGGCACTAAGAAACAAGCAGGGGTTGCAATTCTAATATCTGACAAAATAGACTTCAAAGCAAAACTAATCAGAAGAGATAAGGAGGCTCACATAATTCTGATCAAAGGAATAATTAACCAAGAAGATATTACAGTCCTTAACATAGATGCACCAAACTCCGGTGCACCCAAATTCATAAAAACAACACTACAGGACTTTAAGACACAGATTAACCTCAACTCAGTAATAGTAGGGGACTTCAATACCCCACTGTCTCCATTACACAGGTCAACTTGACAAAGAATAAACAGAGGGACATCTGAATTAAATGATACCATATATCAAATGGACCTAATAGACATCTTTTGAATATGTCACCCAAGCACCAAAGAATACACTTTCTCCTCAGAACCCTATGGAACTTTTTCAAATATTGACCAGAAACTTGGACAGAAAACAAAACTTAACAAATAAAAAAAAATTGAAATAATTCCATGAATTCTATGAGACCACCATAAAATAAGGCTCAACATCAAACTGGACAAAGCCCTAGTCCCTACATGAACTCATGGAGATTAAACAACATACTCCTAAACAATGAGTGGGTCAAAGGAGAAATTAAGAAAGAAATAAAAGAATTCCTGGAATTCAATGAAAAGGACAATATAACTGTGATAGCTAATCCTGGGTATCAACTTGATTGGATCTGGGATTAACTGAAATGAAAGAGATCTTCTTGATTGGATCATCTAAAACCAGAAGACAAACCCTAAATGTGGGCGTTACCTTCTGGTGGCAGTTGGTATAAAAGACTAAGGCAGAGGAGAACACAAGGCTTCTTGCCGCTTGCCTTCTCTCTTGCTGGTGAGTTCCTCTTGGAATCCTCCAGGCCTTCAGTGCGATTGGAACTGCTGAGACATCCAGCCTCATGGACTGAGTAACTTCCAGATTCTCAGCCTCTCCAGTGTGGTGCAGCCACTGTTGGACTACTCAGACTCTATCCTGTGAGCTAAGCTGATAAATCTATATCTATCTATCTATCTATCTATCTATCTATCTATCTATCTATCTGTCTATCTATCATCTATATTCATTCTACTGGTTCTGTTTCTTTAGAGAACCCTGACTAATACAATAACACAACAGAACCTCTGAGACTTTGAAAGCAGTCCTAAGAAGGAAGTTTATAGTTCTAAGTAACTACATTAAAAAATTAGAAAGAGCCCAAATAAATGACCTAACACTGTGACACAAGACCCTGGAAAAGCAAGAACAAATGAAACCCAAACTCAGAAGAAGAGAAGAAATAACAAAAATCAGAGCAGAAATTAATGAAATAGAAGCAAAGAAAACAATACAAAGAATCAATGAATCTAAGAGCTGGTTCTTTGAAAAGCTAAACAAGATAGATGGACCCTTAGCCCAGTTAACCAAAAGAAAGAAAGAGCAAATCCAGATAAACAAAATCAGAGATGAAAGGGGAAACAGGAAAACAGACACCCAAAAGATCCAAGACCATTATAAGGGAATATTTTAAAACCCTATATGCTACTAAATTTGAAAATCTAAAACAAATGGATGGGTATCTAAAATAATGGCAACT
>NW_008329142.1:913583-915551 GCF_000622305.1 Nannospalax galili | reverse complement strand
AAGGTGGGTGACTGTGACCAGTGATAGTCATGTATATAGAGATTAGAAATGCATGTGAAAACGTCTCAATGTCAAGAGCCCTGGAATGAATTTTTCTGTATGAAACTGTGTGTTTTGACAACGAGGAGTAGATCTTTAAAAAAAAAAAAATTAACCATCAAACTAAATAAGATTAAGTATGTTTGGAACTAAAAAAAAAACAAAAAATAAAACCCTATGTGCTACTAAATCTAAAATGTAAAAGAAATGGATGGATATCTAAAATCATGGAAACCAATTAAAGTTAAACCAAGAAGAGATCCACAGTTTAAACAGACCCATAACTTATAAGGAAATCGAAACTGTAATACAAAGAAGCCCAACTAAAAAAAGCCCAGGCCCAGATGGATTTACAGCAGAATTCTAACAAACATTTAAAGAAGACCTCCAACCAATATTACATAAATTATTCAAAATGATAGAAACAGAGGGAGAACTCCAACATTCCTTCTATAAAGCTAGCATCATGCTAATACCCACACTGGGTAAAGACATAACCAAAATAGAAAACTATAGACCCATATCCTTAATGAACATATAGATGCAAAAAATTCTCAACTTAATACTTGAAAACTGCATACAGGTGTACATCAAAAATATCATTCACCATGATCAAGTAGGCTTTATTTCAGAGATGCAGGGATGGTTCAATATATGCCAATCAATAAACATCATTAATCATAAAAATGGACTCAAAGACAAAAACCACTTTGTCATCTCAATAGATACAGAAAAGGATTTTGACAAAATTCAGCATGCATTTATATTCAAACTCCTAGAGGGAATTGGTTGGAGGGAGCACACCTCAACAAAGTTAAAGCTATATGCAACAAACCCACAGTCAACATCATTCTAAATGGAGAAAAACTGGAAGCATTTCCATTAAAATCAGGAACCAGATAAGGATGTCCAATATCTCCATTCTTTTCAACATAGTGTTTGAGACTCTTTCTACAGCAATTCCAGGAGAAGGGAATTAAAGGAATACTTCTTGGAAAAGAAGAGGTCAAACTATTTTTGCAGATGATATGATACTATATCTAAGAGATCTCAAAAGTTCCACCAGAAAACACCTAGAACTTATCAATACTTTCAGTATAGTGGCAGGTTATAAAATCAATCTACAAAAATCAGTAGCCTTTCTATACACCAATAACAAGCAATTGGAGAAAGAGTACAGGGAAAATGCTCCCATTCACAATTGCTGAAAAAAATAAAATATCTTGGAATAAATCTGACCAAAGAAACCAAAGATTTCTACAATGAAAAATTTAAATTGTTAAAGAAAGAGCTTGAGGAAAACACCAGGAGATGGAAGGATTACCCCATGCTCATGGACTGGAAGAATTAATATTGTGAAAAGGACCATCCTACCAAAAGCAATGTACAGATTCAATGAAATACCAATCAAAATCCCCATGGCATACTTTACAGAATTACAAAAAACTATCCATAAATTCCTATGGAAGCACAAAAGACCCTGGACAACCAAAGCAACCCTGAGCACAAAGAGCAACACTGGGGTGATTACTATACCAGATCTCAAAGTATACTATAGAGCTATAGTCATAAAAAAGCATGGCACTAGCACAAAAATAGACACAATAGAAATCATTGAAAACCCAAACCCGAAGACACTCAATTTCAGCCACCTGATACTTGACAAAGGTGCCAAGAACACACAATGTAGGAAAGACAGCATCTTCAACAAATGATGCTGACAAAACTGGATCTCCAGCTATAAAAGCATGAATCTAGAACCTTATCTTTCACCTTGCACAAAAATTAACTTCAAATAGATCAAATACCTCAATGTGAAACTGGAAACCCTGAAACTATAAGAAGAAAATATACGCAGTAACTTACAAGATAAAGGCATAGGAAAGAATTTTCTAAGTTGGACAGTAGTTGCTCAGGAATGAAGGTCAG
>NW_008329142.1:883081-913437 GCF_000622305.1 Nannospalax galili | reverse complement strand
ATCTGACAGAGGTTTAACATTCAAAGAACCGAGAAGCCAAATGACCCAATGAAAAGATGGGCTAAAGATATAAAGAGTTCTCAAAGGAAGAAATAAAGATGGCTAAGATACATCTCAAAAGGTGTTCAGCATTGTTAGTAATTAGGGAAATGCAAATTAAAACCACCCTAAGGTATCACCTTACCCCAGTCAGACTGGCTAGGATCAAGAGAACAAATGATACCAAATACTGATGAGGATGTGGATAAAGAGGAATGCTCACTCACTGGCTAGTGGGATTGCAAATTAGTGGAACTCGCTATGGAAAACAGTGTGGAGAACGCTTACAAAACTAAAAATTAACCTACCATATGACACGGTTAAACCACTCCTTGGCATATACTTAAAAGACTCATCCTATTGTAGAGACCCTTGTACAACGATGTTTGTTGCTGCTCTTTTCACAACAGCTAAGAGATGGAAGCAACCTAGTGCCCCTCAACTGATGAGTGGTTAACAAAAATATGGTATATTTACACGATGGAGTTCTATTCAATAGTAAAGAAAGATGAAATAATGAAATTTGCATATAAATGGATGGATCTAGAAACTGTTATACTGAGTGAAGTAACATAGACTCAGAAAAATAAATGAAGTATGTTCTCCCTCATGTGGAGCTTAGCACCAAATCCTTTTCAATTCCATGTGCTTTTAATAAGATGATGCTGTACAGCAGTCTCTTCTTCATGAAGTAACTACCATCATCACGACTTCAGCTGTTTCTGATCAATAAACATCGTCACAATTTGGCTTGTCGATGGTTGTGCTCATTCATTAAAGGAGGGTCCAGCAGGGTAATTGGACCCTCATAGGAGTGTCCAGAGACTCTTCCCAGCCAATCATATGTATTTTGGCCCTAATCACACATGGTATCCTGAATTTGCAGAGGGCTGGGAAGAGAAGGCATGACCCATGCTGGGTAAAGTCTTTCCATTGTACATACAGTTGGATCATACATACACCTCAGCAACCCCTCAGTTATCTTAGTAAGTAAGCTCAGTAAATTCATTGGTTCCCCAGTAAAACTTTAATCAAACATTGGCTTGACACTAAAGCCTTAAAGGGGAATAAGCATTGCTTAGCATCCCCAGGAAAAGAATTCTCACAACAGATGGAAAATTTATTTGTTAATGCTGTTATGTCTCATAATTATTTTTTTAAAAAAAGAAAGAAAATGAGAATGTAAAAGATATTAAAAAGATATGGGAGTGGAGATATTTCCCAAAATAGAAAAAATGAGAATGCCTACGCAAATGATGAAAGTCTGTGTAGAGTTGTTATGATATATAAAGGATGAGACAAAAATAACATACACTTAATCTTAAAATTTTAAGGTCATAGTCAACCATTTTAAGGAACAAAATGTATATCTAGTCAAGGTTTATCTGAGAATATTTGGTTGTTTACCCAAGCTTTATCTATATAGCACATGGTAATTAGAAGTAGCAGACTGGTGGGACTAACCTTATTGGATGTTTAACAGCCATAGTTTGAGGTCTATACTATGTGGTCAGGGGGACTTAAAGGACAGTTTTTGTCCCTTGCCCTTCAAAGTCGACTAATTTCCAGGGGACTATGGAACATCTCTCAAAATGTCCTGTAACTGTGGTGAGCCACTTGTCCTCTTGTTCAGGGATGCCATGGAGACCCCATGAGATGGACTTGAACCAGTGTCCAGTCTACAAAGGGGTGGGTCAACTCAGAGGAAACATTCCATTCATGCTTCCAACTGAAGCCAGACATGGTCGAGCAGAACCCTTGACTTATCTTCACATAGATGGAACTGGTTAAAAAAAAAGGGGGGGGGCTCCTCCCAAGCCTATATGACCCCTGAGGAACAGTTCCTCAAACAACCTTAAGTGTAAAAATAAATTGATTTTTTCAGAGCTGAGGACCGAACCCAGGGCCTTGCACTTGCTAGGTAAATGCTCTACCACTGAGTTAAATCCCCAACCCCATGTGCAAACATCTAAGTGTTAGTAGCATTAAAAATATAGGAAAGAGCAAATTTTAAAATGAAATGGAGATCTTCTTTAAAGGGTAAAAACTCATTCAATTTTATGTCTTACAGGGTTTATACTTCAATATTGTATACCTGTATTAATTCAACTGTGAACCTAAAAATTTACAGCCACTTTTGAAAGAGATGTATCTTTGCTCTCGAATGTGTTACTGAATATGTTAAAACTGTAATGAAATGCTTCTTCTAATTATGTGGTTATTAAATAAAAAAATTTTTTAATGAATACACAAATAAACAAATACTGCTATCATAATAGAAAAAAAATTGATTTATTTGGGCCAACTGTATGGTCTTAAGCACCCTAACTAAAGTATAACCAAAGAGTAAGTCATTAGCATATTTCTTTAAGAGTTCAAGGGATTTTACTTCCAGATATTAGGCTTAAGTCCACATAAAAAGTTATTTAGACAATTATTTCTCATTGATCATTTTGTTCCTAATCAGAAAGTGCTGCTCAGATGTAAGACTTCATATCTTGGTCTCCAATACTGTAGGGCCCACCTGTAGCTAAGGAAGACAACCTGCTATTGTTCTAAAATGATGGATTAATTTGTTTTCTCCCCCATCTAACCTTTTGAGAGGGAACTGACACTAATTTTGACCACTCCAACAACTATCAAAATATCTGAAAGCAAATCCTGAATCAATCACTCTGGAGTCCAGCCTTGGGAGACAAAAGAAATATGAGGAACCCAATAGAGGGATGCTTTTGGAAGCGCTTGTCAAGAAATTTCAATGGACTCTCATATGAACATTTGAAAATTTCCCTGTTCTGAATTTTTTCTAGTTCCCTGTCTAGAACTTGTAATGCTAATTACTCTTGCCTTTACTTCTCCTTCACATCTCCTATTCATGATCCAAGGACTTTCTTCTCCCCTTAGAGACAAAAGTTATGCAACTTGGAAGTCTTTTAGGTAGACCCACTGATGGGGTACTCCAACTGCCTTACCCTACGTCCCTGTTCAGCATGGAGGAAGCCAGAGTGGTCGGGTGTGCATCCAGATTCCCTATTGGCAATTTGGGTAACCCCTTCAGAGGATGGCATGATAAGAATAGGAGGTAGGAATTGGCTAGGCAGTTAGGCTAAAAAGATCCCCCCCCCAAAAAAGTATCCAGTTTCTTGGCTAAAACTCACATTGTTCTTGGGCCTCTTAGCAACATACTCCATTCCAAAGGCCAAAAATCTCAAAGAATTTGGGAGTTTTTATCCAATTCTTAAAAGATTTTATGGTTACCTCTTCAGAGGGGAATGTTAGAGTTGTCAAAAGCCCCATGAAAAAAATAAATAAAATAAGAAGAGTACATGAAGTTATCAGAAAGAAGTGATGGGGAGATATGGGAGTAGTTAGAGGGGAGGGAGTGGGCATGGATTTGATCAAAACACCTTATATGCATGCATGAAATCCTAAATAAATTATTTTTAAATATACCCTTTTAATTCTCAGAACTATGTCTTGTTCACTTCATTGTCATAACATATCCATAAACTAATACGTTATAAGCAAAGCATACACTCATAAATATTTATAGAAAAAATGAAAATGTTAGATATTAAAAAATTATAGCAAGATGCTTTATGCAACTGTGTACTCATTAACTGAAAGAAAGGGTTTGGGTTTAATGAGCTTTATGCTTAGTATTTCAGCCTTTTAGGGATAAAATACTTTGCATTATTCAAGACTCTAAAATAAGGGGTAAAATCTAGTTATTCTATGAAAGTAATAAAACACAAATGAAAACTAAGAAAATAGTAAAGAAAATAAATTGCCACATATATGTCAAACACACACAAGAACAATCTCATTTATGTATAATGAGAAACTATGTACTAATAAACCTAATTAATGCATTAAAAATTCACTGTATTGAGCAGAGTTCCTTCTAGGAATATAAATATGATATTGTACTAGGCGCACGTTATGAGTGGGACCTTGGTATCCCAGCATCTTGCTTTAATTCCATGCTCTCTCATCTAGTATGTCAGACCTTGAGCAAATGATTCCAGGTCTAGTGCCTTTAGTTTCTTCATCTGTGAAATAGGGTCAATAGAAGAATTCATCTTTAAGAATTACGTCTGACATGTTGATCAGAGTGCAGAGCATAATTAATGTCCTCCTTACTACTACTTTCCATTACTATTTTAATTTCTAATCCCAAGAACCATCATAGTTTTATTTTTACTATAGGGTGTGTAATTACTCCATTGCTTTGTTTTATGTTATTTGGATTGGCAATCTTGGTAAAAAAAAAATGAAGGAAGGAGAGGGATCATGTGAGTAACATAATTTAAAATGTATCCTATCCTGCTTTAGACTGAAGAAAGTTTTTCCTTTCAGTAAGACATTCAGGATCCATGATTGAGTCTTGACTGGTGAATCTGATGGTCTGTTCTTCATTCATGTCTTTGGTCTCTTATAATGGGAAGATTTGTGTCAGCTAATGCTTCTGAGTATTGCTATGGCAAAGATGAAAATGCAATGGCTGTCATACTATTGTCTAAAATTTTGCTGTGGATTTGCTAATGGAGTCACTGCGTGAATTTAAAGTGGAAATGTGTTTACTAAGAAAAATGCAAGGAGAGATCAGAAATAAATTAGTAAATGTTCTCCTTTGGTCCATCATGCACGTGGAAGGGTTGCAGTTAGCTCTTTTTAGTTCTAAACTCAATTAACAAAGCCTCTGTTTTGTCTTTATCGTCTTGAATACATTTGCCTCAGTCCTTACTTTGAAGCATGAAATGAGGATCAAATCATCCTCCCAATTATTACAAAGAGTTGTGAAAATGACCCCCTAAGTCCACCAAGGACTTTAAATCTTACACTGTGATTTGTAACCTGATACACTAAGGGAAAAAAGCCTCCCAGGCTTTGATTTATTACCACCATGCTCACCACTGCATCACTGCCCACCAACATCAAAATCCCAGTGCCATAGAATACTACACTGAAGTCACAGAAAGGCAGAAACCGAGGCCCTGGCAGTCTATCCTAAAGAACAAAATTGAACAGGAAGTGGAAAAATAGCACCTCATAAATTCTGGTCAACTACAGTTAACAGTTGCCTGCAGTTTGCACCACCCTACTGCTCACTTCCTATGATGAAGGTGCCCCTGTGACAATGGTGTGGCCACCAAACTCCTCATGAACTAAAATCTCACCGAACGTAGTTTTTCCTTCTTTTGGAGAATTTGAGGGACCACTCCATGCTCATAAAACTGTCTCCAAGAAACAAATCTAAATGTTGATTCACAGTATTAGCATCTCTAGAAGAATAATCACAGCTTTTGCTTAGAGTCCAGAAGCTGATCTGGATAACCAAAAGGAGGATGTTATGGTTTGAATGAGATCTCCCTCAAAGGCTCAAATATTGCTGGAGGAAGCACATCAGTGGGGCCAGGCTTTGAGAGTTTATAGCCACCTCCCATTTCCAGTTTGTTCTCTCTGCTTCCAGAATATGCTGGAAGATCTAAGCACTCAGGTTTCTGTTCCAGCTGCCTCCTGCCATGCCTCCCTGCTCTCTTGGACTTTTATGCCTCTGGAACTGTAAGCCCAATAAACTCTTCCTCTGTAAGTTGCCTTGGTTGTTGTGTTTTATTACAGCAATATAAAAAGTAGCTGATACATAGTGAACATAAAATGTGTTATTCAATTATAACACATGTGAGAGGAAAAACTCACTAAAAATACTGGAATCTATATAATTTTTAAGAAGACTATTCATTGTTCAAAATGATTATTTATTGTATGATTATTTATTGTTTAGGATGCTTATATTCATAAATATAGACAGCAACTTGATAGGGTTAAAAAACTTATGTATGTTTATACATATTCAAATAGGTTGAAATGTTATATTCATTATAAACTATTAGAAAGTAAACTTAGTGGAAGGAATATTATTGGCATATATTCATGTATTCTAATTAGCTTTTTACAAGAACATGTGTCTAATACCATATCCAGAAAAAGAAAGTGTTTTTATTTATTATTTTCGATTTTATGTGTATGAGTGTATTGCTTGCATGTATGTGAGTGCACCAATGTCATGCAATTCCGCGGAGGGTCAGAAGAGGGTTTCGGATTCCTCTGGAACTGGAGTTAAGGATGGTTCATAGCCACCATGTGGGTGCTGGGAATCGAACCCGGGTTCTCTGCAAAAGCAGTCAGTGCTTGTAACCACTGAGCCATCTCTCCAGCCCCTCCCTGCTGTGTTTTAAACTAATATTTTATGTTCAAAATTTTGAAATTGCTAATATCTTCCCTAGACTCTTCTTTGTAAGAGAGGCAAGAAAATGTTCTTTGTAAATGTTCTGGGAAGCTGGTTATATAAAATAATTCTTCTCTAAGAGAGATACATTCTCAGCTCCAATTTATTTTACACTGAAATGCATAAATGTCTCAGCCCAAATATTTTTACAAGCATTGCCTCTTTTGCAACTATTTACAGTACCTTCCTTCAGAAAATATTTTTTACAAGACAACACTTGTCAAATAAATTATCTCTATTTATAATTTCCCAGCAAGTTGACCAAATTTAGATGAAAAAAAATGTAATTTTTCTAGCTTTTTTCTAATGATGTGTAAAATTTAAAATTATCCAACTGAAGATAGATCTATCTATAAATTTTTCACACAAGTCATTTGTTCCAAAGTCATTACATAATTCCAAAACTAAATTGCCTACACTCTCTGTGATCCTGTTCTGCAGTGTTCAGCACCATCTTGCCTGTAGTGAGAGACTCCTAAATAACTTCAACGTGAAAAGTTTCAGTCAAACGCTGTTTAATTATTTTATCATTTGTTCAATACTATCCTTAAAAAAAACCCAAAAAACTTCAGTTGAATTTGAACTGTTCTGGTTAGTTTCCTATTGCTGTGATAAAAACACTGACCAAAACCAATCTGGAGCAGAAGCTGAAGCACAGTCTATGGAGGAACGCTGCTTCTTGGCTTGCTCTTCTGGCCTGTGCTCAGCTTGCTTTCTTATACAACACAGAACCATGTACCTATCCACAGTGGGCTGGGCTCTCCCACATCACTCAACAATCAAGAAAATGCCCCACAGACATAGCCACAGGCCAGTTCAATGGAAGCAATTCCTCAGTTGAGGTTCCCTCTGCCAAGTTGACAATTGAAGCTATCTAGCACACAAACAAAGTACAACTAAAATTTAGAGATCTCATTTACCAAAACAGAGATAATATTGTAGGACATTAAAGTTGATTTATAAAACAGTTATTTTAAAGCTCAAACATTTTTGAGATCTTGCTGATTTAAGATTGTGAAGAAAGAGAAAATATTGACACGCTAAATATTTTTAAAATGTACTTGTGCATGTGTGTGTGTGCATGTGTGTGGTGGGGGTGTTGAGGGCAGAACTTGCCATGAGAATGTGTGGAGATCAGAGGGCAACTTCAGGCCTTGCTTGAGAGCAAGGTCTCTCTTTTTTCTTGTTTCCTGATGCGTACGTCAGGCAGGCTGGCCCACAAGCTTCCAGGAATTCTACTCCCATCTCTTGGAAGAAGCATCAAGATTACAGGCATGCATGGGTTATACATGGTTTGGGGGGATTCCATCTCAGGTTCTCATGCTTCTGTAGCTTTACTCCCTGAACCAACTCCCTGAACCATCTCCCTAGTCCTGAATATGTAATAGTAGCTTTATCACAAAGTTCTATAGTTCAAATTTTATAGATATAAAACCTTTATAAATTTTTGCAACTCTAGTTTCTAGGGTTCAATTGATAGAATATCATGGTTATTTCAAATGAAAGTATAAATGTTTTATATATCACAACCAGTCCCAAACACATTGCACCTCCATATACTTCAACACTTAGTGGGAGCTCCATTAACCATGTTGATGTGCTTCACCAGAATGTCTGTTCATATTATGTCCATAAATCCAAATGCTTCAGAACTGAACTTTTTTAACATTCACAATGATCTCAGATGTTCCCCTTCCGAAGAATGAATAACTTTGATTCCAACAACCACATGGGGCAGGGGAATGAGGAATCATTTTCAGAATTAACTGATTTCCAATGTGAAACATCTGTTAATACCAGCACATCCTTTAATGTTGAGAAGTTCTGCTTTCAACAAAGCCACGTTTTCTGCCATTGCTTCCTACTTCATACATGCACAAAAGCCCTAGAATTGAAAACAAGCAAATTTAACTCAAACCAGCACTCAATCTAAATGAAAATTCATTCCTAAAAGAGTAAGATAATGTCTCACCTTCTGTGGTTGCAAATGTAAAGGTGTCATTTTTTGGCATGGATCTCTTGAAATAACCTTTGAGGTTGATGCTGATGAATTTCTAGATTTTTTCCTCTGGTTTTGATATGCTCTGTGATACCAGCATTTCTTTCATGATGACTGAAAAACAAAGTCTTGCTTTAAGAAATGAAAAATGTACTTTCATTTATTGAAGTTATTGATGATAGAAGACATGGCAAAATTCAGAGTATTACTATTTAGTAGAATAAATAACTACAGACATATTTGGTACATGACAGGATCACCATAGCAAGAACATTCAAGCTACTCTGCTATACATTTTACAATGGACTGTTGAGTCTCTATTTTATATATGTGTGAGATAGCTACAATTTCATCTGTTTCTAGTAGGATTTTGGTGACTGTGCATCTTACAGGAGCCCTAGACAGTCACAACTGGCTGTTTGGCAAAATAGCCAGTGGGAGAACAACACCTAATATTTCTCCCACTACCACCAAGATGAAAGGGATTCACTACTCAATCTGAGTGCCTTGGTGTTAAATCTAGAAAGGTTATATATATCAAAATGAGAAACAGGCTACTATTCACCGCCTTATAGTATACTCTATCACATTTCTACCTACTAGTAAGAAGCTGCTAGGGACTGGAGATAGAGATTTAACAGACCTGACTTATTTTTATACAAATAATAATAATAATATCTGCATAAAAAATAAAATATTTTTATGTGTGCCAGCTAAGAGGACCAAATGACTATGAGCCAAGACTACCTCATACAAACTGAGATGGGTGATCACCCTTTATAGAGGCAAGATTCTAGTGGGTTGAACAGATGGCTTAGTGGCTGATCTTGCAGACAACCTGTATTTGATTACCAGTATCCACATGGTGGCTAACAACAGTTTGTAACTCCAGTTCCAGGCGAATCTGATACCCTCTTCTGACCTCCGCAGATATTGTACAACATAGGTACACTTACACACAAGAAATACACTCATACACATAAAATAAAAATAATAAATATTTTTTAAAAGAAGCAAGATTCTAATGGAATCAGATACTAGAGGACCATTTTCACTAAGTGACAACCATTATGGTATTTTGATATAAAATGGTGTATGCCCATTTTACATAGTTTATTTTACCCTTAGGACACATGTAGTTTTGAAAGATAATTTCCAAATTTTCCTTTGATGCAAACATTCTTTAGGACATACAGCATTCCTTCTGTCACTGTTGGTTTTGAGTACTTTTCCAGTACTCAACCAAGAATAACCAGTATGTTGGAACACAGCAGTAGCACCTCTGCTGGTGCAGCTTTGAGGCTAGAGCTCCTTCCTGGGTCTTCCAGGATGGGTATGGCTCTAACTAGACTTCTCACTCATCCTCTTCTCTTGGGACTTTTCAGCTGCTCTGAGAGAAGCCAAAGCCATGGAACCTCAGGGTGATTATTGGCCAATGTCAAACTTACTTTGGCGCAGAGGCTCTTTAAGTTCAGGAGACAGATTTACCTTTCTTACAGGCTTAATAGAATTAAGCAAATCAGCAGTTCCTGTTGAAGGCAGGCTGCATAGCCACAGAACTAGCAGTATCATTAAGAAAGCACATGTGTTTAAAATAAAATTGTTTCTAACAGTAAGTCTCAAAAACCTACTCCTCTGGTATACCTTTTGACTTTTGATTGCTCTCCAGCTGTGATGAGTTTAATCTTATGCTTTGAAACAGTTTTCCTATCTCTCCTTCCTTCTGTTCATCTATCAAATAGTTCTAATAAAGACAGAAATGCAACATATTAAAAATCTATTTGAAGGTCAAGCTGGTGACTTTTTTCTCTTCCTCTGTAGGAATGAATTTCATAGTATGGACATAATCTATACTATGGAATTTAACCTAATTTTTCAATAAAAAATTCACCGTTTATAATGTAAACAACCTCACTGAATCATGTGCTGCTCTTCTGACCTGGGCACTTGACCTTAATCCCGGAGGACCTCTTCTTGCCTCCATCAGAGATAGTGTATGAATGTATATATGCATGTTTTACATATCAAAGTGCTGAAATAAGCATGTTTTTCTCATTGCACACAATGAGAGAAATTGTGTGTGATATCCTATGCCTAGGGATCAAAGGGAAATATTCTCTGATAAGATAAGGGTTGTTCCTGACTTCTACTTCCCCATTTCATGCTGGAGATATTGTTTCAATATTGTTTCAATAAAAGAATGTGTGAAGCCCTTGCTGAAGAGCACAGTTCGTAGAGACATCTGAAGGAATAGGTGCTCAGCAGTTCAGGTCCACTCTTGGTTTAAAGTGAATGCTAGAAGTCAGGATGTTTTTTTAATTCAGGCATAACTTTAATATGGCTTAGAAATGTCATATTCCTCATAGAACACTTGCACTCTATTTTCATCAAGGGCCCACTCTTTTTCATTTTTTCAAAACAAAGAAACATTTTTCAAACCCCTTTGTTGCTTTCAGTTCATGGTTTGTCATATTATGTGGAGGAACTGACTCCAGAGTTTTTTCCTCACTCTTCATTTCCATGTTATTTTCAGCATCAGGGCACTAAGAACCTTTTTTCTCTATGTGGGGAAACCCAAATTTCTAAACCTTTACTCCCCTTCCCCAAGTTATTAGCCAGTACAGTTGAGAGCCTGGACTCTGTTCCAGTAGTAGGTAAATGTGGTACATCTTTATATTCGAGTTTTTTAATCTGTAAATGGTGAGTATGCCCAAGGCACAATTTATACTTGTATGAAAATATCTTTATGTAACACAGTTGTATGTGCAATGAACACACAGACATTAAAAAAAAAAAAACTTCATGGAAACGAAATAAACCTGATAATTAAGCTGCACCACTGAAGATATGTTTTAGAAGAAACTCTACATGAATCAGCCTGTGGAGCCTGTGCCTGTGATAGTTCTCTTAATTTTTATTGGATTAATATTGATAGTTTCAAGTTATTAAGAGATTATAACATATTTACTAAAAATTGTATAAGTACTATCTCATGTGACCCATATGAAAATCTTATGAAAGGTATTATTATACCATAGTATTTAATAAGAGCCTATCCACAGAAGAATGAAGAAACTTGGATATATTTATATGCTGGAATGTTATAAGGTAATAAAGGACAAATAAATCAATATAGATCTGTATAGAAAATAAAATAAAATCACATTAATAACAGCAATTGCTCTTGTTGAATGTAGTGAGAATTTAATCAGTTATATTCAAAGAAGTTATAGAGGCACTTGACTGTTCCTATTTTGTCTCTTCTTTTTAATAACCCAAATTAGACATTATTCACCAATGGTCAAATGGAAGGGTGCTTTGCAAAGAAATTGAAGCAACTGTGTTAGATGAACATAATATTACTAGAAGGCCCATGAGTTCCTCATGCAGAAGATCTAACATTCTCATAAGGAATTCAACACCTTGCTCTTGGGCCTGAAGTCGTCTTTGTGGCGTGGTTAGTTAGGCCCACTATGTTCCTAGGTCATGGTTAGTTTTCAGAAGTACCTCCTTGTACTATTCCATCATTCATGGCAGAGGTGTCTCAAGGGTCCTGACAGAGGATAGACAATGAGCCTTCAAAAACCTTCAATCAGTACTTTATTCCATGTAACTAATGACCAAAAATAAATTCAAATTGTTGAGTAGGATGCTGAGCACTAACAATTCTGTACTCCTAGTCAAACTCAACCCTACTCTGGCTGTTCTGGAGCATAGTGCCACACCATCCAGACTTGCAATGTAATCTTCTCATAAGCACTTCTCCACTAGGGATTCCTCCATAGAAACTTCTATGTACCACCCACTTGGCTTCCACCTAAAACAATGTCTCAGTTCATTCTTTTACTTCCAGCTCTCTCTGGGTTCTGCTTTAACCCCAGTAGTCATCAAATCTCCTCTCCCCTCTGTCTTATTATAAATTCTTACAGCCTCCTGCCATAAGCCATAGCAGTATGATCTCCCATCTGGGAATTCTATCAGGAAACTAGAGACTTGAAAATCAGTGGGGTTGGGGAATGCACCAGAGTGGGCTTATACTTTGGTTTGCTTCATAATTTCTTGTGTTGTTCTTTTACTTTCTCTGCAGATTTGTCTTTTTTTTCTTAGAAGGGAAGATTACATTTCTTGGCAATAACTTGTGAGTTATTCATAGATGCCCATCATCACCCCCAAGTGTTGCTGGATTACTTCTTTCTACTTCCTGTTTATTGTTTACTGTTTTGTTGTATGGAAAATGAGAGTCTCTGGTCATGGAAAATGTAGCTGTAATTCTCAGCATCAACTTTTTTTATATATTAAATAATTGGCAGAAGTACACATGCTCTTTGATGTAAGATTTACTGAGTATAATGGTATAAAAATGTATTCAGCACCAAAATCGAAAATATCTGAAATTGTAGCAAAGTACAGAAAAATCAATAATTGATACTACCAATATGATCACTATAACAAATAGTAGACATAGTCATCATGAGATATTAGGGCCCTTCAAAGACACTAGTTGATTCCTTCAGACTACAGTGATATGGGCCTCTCTCTCCTGGCCTGGCTGTGGTCTCCTCCCTCCCTTGTAGCCCACTACTTTATTCTCCATTTCATGAAAGTGTTTGTGCTCCTTTTACTGTATGCTGATTCTCACCAAGGAACTTCTCTTATGAATGTCAACCGGAGAGGTGGTCACAGAGACTTATATGAACTTATTAAGAGGTGATGCTTAGAGCCATAGAGTATAAATAAATTTCTATAAACATAAAAAGACCCTTAAATTTTAATTGAACTCACCTAACTATATCAGGTACATGACTAGAGATGGAAACATTAGACTAGACTGTTTATAACCTTTATCAAGGAAGGCTTCTATTATAATTCTTAGCCAAGCGTCTGATATAAGATAATCAAATCCTTTGCTTTACATCTGCCAAAATATCCATTAAACTTGGGTTTTGCACAACAATGAAAAACTACCAGAGTCAATGTAAGACATTTTAGTGATTTAATAGAAAGTTAAAGAATATAAAATATCAAATCAGGCCATAATTCTTGACACTCACTATGAATAATTGCATCCAGTATTTCGTCCACTTGTGACATACAATCGACTATGTACAGTGTTGCTCTCTTTGTTTTGAGCCACTACTTTGTACTTCTGTTGCTGGGCAAGGCAAAGAGCAGGGATTAGGAGACATAACTGGTGATATGAGAAATGGGATCTTGCGGAAGCAGATACAGCCTGGTAGAGGCATATCTGCACCACAGCCTGGCAGAAAGTGTTCATGTGACTACTCATCTGTCCATGAGAAAAGCTTCTCTTGCCACGAATTACTATTACAAAACTTCGAAGTTTTTTTGTTTTTTTGTTTTTTGTCTTTTTGTTGATTGTTTTTTGACAGGGTCTTGCTAGTCACAGCCCATCTGGAAGTCACAGTGTGAACCAGGATGGCCTTGATCTTGCAGTCTACCTGCCTCTGCCTCCTGAGGGAGGGCTGGGATTAAAGGCACATACCACCACACCTGGCATCAAAGTTTCAAAGTTTTTCAATCAGCAAACTAAAACAGAAATAAACAGACAAACTAGGACCATCTAACCAAGCAGTCTTCTTTTTAACTGATTCTTTGAAAATGTCATGCAATGTAGTTTGATAACATTCAAAATCCCTTCCTCATCTTCAATCCCACTTTACTACTTCCCAATTCATGGCCTCTATTTATCTCTTTTAAAAGACCCATTGAGTCTAATCTGTGTTCCCCAAATGCTACTTGGAACACATCTATCCTTTGGAATCTGGCAACCCACCAGTCTTCATACTCCTGAAGAAAATTGACCCTCCTTCTCCAAGTGGCTATCAGTTGCCAATGAATCTTCACTTAGGGATGAGGCTTCTTACTCTCTTCCCTCACCCATGCTGGGATTTTGTCTCTCTTAGGCTTGTACAAGTTTTATACATTATGTCACAAGCACTATGTGTTACTACCCTGTGGTGTCCAAACAATCTGGTTTCCTTGTATTCATCTACCACTTCCGGCTTTTACAAACTTTCCACCCTCCTTCCACAATGATCCTTGTACCTTGGGAGGAGAGGGTGTAATACAGGTATCCCATTTAAGGTTGACTACTCTGCAGTCTCTGATTCCAGACCCACTGACCAGCTGTGGCCCTCTTTGTTACTCTCTATTTACTGCAAAAAGAAACTTCTCTGGTGAAAGTTGAGAGATATACTAATACGGGAGTATAACAAGGACTCAACAGAAGTTAGTTTAATACTCAGGCTATTTAGCAGAATAATAGCAAGTTGTTCTCTATGGCTTGTGACCATCCTAGACGCAGGATTTGGGTCCTGATAACAGTGCCACATATGGCCTCCACCTTGTGAAACATCCTAAATCCAATCAGAAGGTGTTTGTTTACTCCCTAGCATTCACGCCCTATGGTACCAGGGGACATATTTTGCCAAGCCAGTCATTATTGTAGCTCACAGTGTGCACAGCTGGGTAAGGTTAATGATTACACTATGAAAGGTAGCCAGTAGAAATGAAGTTTCAAAGTCAGTACCAGCTTGATTTCTCTTTGTTCTATGACTCACATATGTAGGGTTTTCAACAATAAGACCTTACTATCAACTGGTGGGTAATGAAGAGCAATGGCAATAGCCAGTATTTTTGAAAGTCTAAGGGTCTTACCTGGTCAACTATAGCAAAATAAGGAATCCATTCTTGACATTGGGTTTTTTAATTTGTTAGTCTGTGATGTCTAATAAGGCCATTGAACCCCCATTATAGGATAATTACATTTAGACTATTTTTATATTGTATATGTAGATATTTTAAGAAGCTTCTATAATAGTAAGGTTCCATTTAACTTTTTCAAAAAGCCAATGGTGTTAGTTATCCCTCCTCTTACTGTCTCCTCTCCCTTACACTCCCATTCTCCACCCCACTTAAAACTTCCTATTCCATCATTCTCCCTTCTACCTTCATATCTTTAAATTCTAAATCTTGTCCCATAACAAGCCTTAGAATCCCTTATTAGTTTCCTGATTCCTATGGATTTTCCGATTGAAACACACCTATATAAAAATTCAAAGCTAACATCCACTTGTGAAACAGAACATATGATGTTTGTCTTTTGGGTCTGGGTTACCTCAGAATGATAGTTTCCAGTTCCATTACCTTTTCCATGAAAAAAGACATGGAAAAGAAAGTTCTGTGCATAGGAAAGAGGTTTAAAAGACAATCCGCTCAAGTCGGACAAAATCCCAGCATGGGAGGGGGAAGTAGACATGAACTGTCACCCCTAGCCGAAAATCTATTGCATTTGTTAGTTGCTGAGTTAATGTGCAAATTACATAATTTTATTTTTCTTAACAGCCGAATAATATTCTGTTTTATAAAAGCACCATACTTTCATTATAAACTCATCAGTTGATGGATATCTAGGTTGTTACCATTTTCTGTCTATTGTGAATAGAGCAGTAATAAACAAGGTTGAACAGTTATTTCTGTAGTAGGTTATAGAGTCCTTTGGGTATATGCCCAAGAGTAGTATGGATGAATCATAGTTCTGGGTTTTTGAGGAACCTCCACATTGATTTCCATACTGGCTGTACCAGTTTGCATTCATACTAGCTGTGAATAAGTGTTCTCCTTTCCTCACACCCTTGATACTATTTGTCATCGTAATTTTTTTGGGGGGGGTCTTGAAGATAAACAGGGATTTTTAAATGGGAAGGTCTTCCTGTGAGCATGGAAATCAAGGGCAATCCTGAAATGAGAGTAGCCAAACTCAAGGGCAGGTAAGAGTCACTGTGTCATAGGAGTAAGGGAAAACTCCTGTTGTAGAAAAAAGTGACAACTGCTAGGAAGGGAGGAGTCAGTTTCCCTTACTGATGGGGCCCTTGTCATGTCGACCATGCTCCAAGGCATACCGTTTCAGAATATTTGGGCAACACAAATTAGACTGGATGAAGGGTGGGGGGAACTCCTAAAGATAGGCAAGTAGGGAGACATAGGTGGCTCTGAGAGAAATAGGGGGGATATAATAGAAATATACTGTATGAAACGCTCAACAATAATTTTAAAAATTGAAAGAGAAAAACTAAATCAACAGGATGGATGTTTTTGGTAAAAGAATGCTGATCTCTCTTTGTATTTTGTAGTACTTGCAAATTCACCATCTTTTCTATGAAAAAAAAAAAGAGGAGAAAGTTCTATGCATATGGAAGAGCTTTAAAAGCCAATTCGCTCAAGTCAGACAAAATCCAAGCATGGTGGAGGGAGGTGGGCATCAACTTCCACTCCTAGCTGAGGAGCTATTAGCTTTCTTTCCATTTCTGGAAAAGAAAGAAGAGGCTGTTTTCTTTAAAGATGCGACCTTGGTATTATGCCATCCACAGTCCAGAGCAGTCTCCAGACCCAAGAGTATTTCATAAACTGGACTTGATGGGTTAAACACACAGACACACAGACACACAGACACACAGACACACACACACACACACACACACACACACACACAGAGGAACTTGCGTGAGTCGGGGGTAGAGCTGAGGGTGGATAATGAATATAATCAAAAATATTGCATGAACTTCTCAAAGCCTTAGTAAAAAAAATAAATGCATGTATGTGACTTTGTTTTAATTTATATTTTGCTCATTATGTATGGACCCAGGTAAAAGTGCTTCTCAGGTACCAAATGTCATTGTTCATAAGTGCCTAGTTAATGATGCTTTTGAGATATTTTCTAGTAGTTTTTATTGTTTGCTTTGTAGAAAAAAAAACACTTCTAAAGACATGGTGGATAATATGTGAGTTGATGTGAAAATAGTACCAGGTTGTTGCTGGGAATCAACACATGTGTTGCTCTGTACTAGAATGCTAAGCGGGGAATATAAGAGATTGTTTTCTTTTAAAATTGGTATTGATATATAATTTATATGCTGTAATATGCCCTCATATAAATATATAATTCAGTCAATGATTTTGATATATCTACAGAGCTTTGCAGAAGATCCAAAGACAGAGCAGTAGAGATGTTAGGGTGAATTTATCATTTAAGACCCATTCACCCACACCAGGAGGGTTCAGATGACATACTTTTCAATTATACTTTGAGAAATAAATTTGAGAAAATGCCCAGCATTCTTGAATAGCTCTTTAATTTCTTTTCTCTGCAGGTCTGATGTTAGATAACCACAGTCACTCAACTGGGAATCCTAAGGTTTGGGAGATAGCTTAATGGAATACCCTTTTGCCTAGCATGCAAGGGGTCCTGAGTTTGATTCTCAGCTCTGAAAATATAACAAAACAGAACAGTCCTAAATACAGTGAGCATATTTGAATCCCCTGGTGTTTGGGGCTAATTAGCATGGCATCACTGAACTGCAAAATTGAAAGCCTGCATATTTAATACAAAAGAACAGCAAATAAAAGTGACAATCAAAACTGTGTGACTTGTACAGACATATTGCATGGGTTAATGGTAAAGCCTTGGGAAGTGAAAGAGGTAGGAAGGTACTATGTGACTTTTCCTGGGGACATGTAAAGAAATGTCTAAGCACCCCAGACACAGACGGCGCCAACAAACCAAGGAAAGTCCAGCTTGATGAACCAATGAGTTTATTGGCGTTATTTAGAGAAGCATGGACAGTTCAAAGGCAGTTATATCATTAGAAGTCCAATTACCAGCATGAGCAACTCACAAGAGGCTGAACTAATAAAGAATCTCAACGCCAGTTAATCTTCCATGTCCTACACACTCTAGGATGCCCTAGGACCAAATTCAGTTGGGTCCACAAAGACTGGTGATTGAAGTCTTAGGTTTAGGCCTCAGGTCTACCCCAACTCTCCCGGAAGGGAAGTTTAGCAGCCTTGGCGCCATTGCTGCAGAGTCAGTGGTATCATTCTGCTTTTCCTTTGCAGTGAGCCTTGGGCAGAGGTCTTTGGAAGGTCACCAGGAAACTGCTTCATGATGGCCATGGTCATGTCATGCCTGGAGAAAATACTCTACAGAAACCTATTAAATATTACTTGACCTGTATAAGCAGAAAAATTTGAGTTCAAGTAAAAGCCTAACCTGAGTCATAAAGACAGAGTCACTGATTCTCAGTCACATCCCAGTTTTCTTATTGGGTGTCCTTCTGCACCTCAGGTATGTCTGACCCTGAGTCAGAGAGGAATGAAGATGATAAAACAACAAAAAACAAATAGAAAAGTCTGACAGTAAATAGTTGCTTCTCCAAACTTTCTGTTTTATGCATCAAATCACATATCACTCTCTGCATTGTTGTATAGTAAAACTGTGGTCAGACCTGCAAAACTTACTTTGATATCTCAATGGAGTATATGCAATTTAAGAAACGGAATAAAATTTACATTTTGAAATTACTGTCTCATTGTAGATTCAGTTTTAAATTTTAAAGTGAAGCTAATTCATCACATTTTAATCCTATAGGCATTTCACCTATGAGTAATGATAAATACTTTTGACCAATAGATGGGAGAACTGTAAGAAATGTAGAAAAAATTTACTACTTAAGCAAATGAAATATTTTTTTCAACACTTGCCTGAAGGAACACAGTTATAACTATACTAATACCTTGAAGACTAGAACAAAATGGCTAAAGAAATAATATGAGTAAAATGATCAAGAGTTCACATAAAGACAACAGGATAATACATCATGTTTACATCCTCTTCCTGAAAAATTTACTCAAAATCACTCAATGATAGAGTCATAGAGTAACAAATGATGCTAATTTGAATGTAAGTATGGAAAACAGATTAAGGATTCTCATTAATATTTGATTACAAATATTTAGAAATATCTAAAATCTACTTGTTCTATTAATGCTTCTAAATTCAAAGAAAAATTATTCTTAGAAAATTACATATAAAATTAAAATATAATTTAATATCATAAAGAATTTAGATATATAATCCTAGATTTTATTTTCAAGTAATTACCTGGCAGCAAAGAGCTTAACAAAATGATGTAATTTCTTACTATATTTGAGGAACAAAGTTGTTAGAATGTCTTTTTTTGAATCACACTTTTCTCTTTTGAAAAGTATCATGAAGTTAATATGTTTCTAAAATGGGCTTAAAGAAATGATTGTATAGAAGGTAGGCACCTTTCCTTTGGAGGAAGGAAAAGAAGGAGAAATAAACTACAGTGATGGACAGGCCCTTCTTGCCTTTCTTTATTTGCAATTATTTCATTTTTTAACTTAAAAAAAACTTTGCTGAGAATTTCATACATGCATATAAGGTGTTTTGATCAAATCCATGCCCACTCCCTCCCCTCCAACACCTCCCAATCTCCCCATCACATTTTCTGACAACTTCATGTATTATTTCTTTCTTTCTCTCTCTCTCTCTCTTTTTTTAATAGCAAGGGAGGTTCAACTTTTTATAATTAAAACAATTAAAATTTAAGACAATTAGAAACAAGTGGAATTATACATAATGTTCAAAGACTTTTAATTATTAAACTTTTAAATCTATATAAAATGAAAGGAAATAAAACAGGGTTCACCTAACAATGGGAAACAATAAAGGAAATGCTAATAAAGCATGAAAAGCTGCAACAAAGAGAAAGACCCAAAATGCCATCTGGGACTCCCAGCACGATCTACTTAAACCCTCACATGTAAACCTTTCCAGATTATAGTAGAACAATTCAAGTCTATGCAACTTACAATAGCTATGAAGACATAGAATATGAATAAAAATAAAAGCATGATCAAAGACTTATCTTACAAAAACAAAATAATAGAAAGCAGTCCTGGAAGAGTCAATGGCCAAAGCTTATACTTGGAGGAACTGTCACAGATTTAAATGTGCACATTATTAAGAAAGAATTAGCAAAACAACACAATAAACTAAGAATAATAGAAAATAAAATATTTTGAAAGAAAAATCTAATAGTCTAAAATCAAGAAAAACAAAATTAATGAATCCATGGATTCTTTGCATAAAAGTAGATTTCTAGAAAATATGGTTTTCTTAAAAAAGAAAACAAGTAGGAAGAGGAAGTATAAGAAAAGCAAATAGACTAGAGTCTATCAGAGATTAAATGTGGGCTAGAGAGAGTGGTTATGAGCACTGACTGTTCTTGCAGAAGACCTAGTTTGAATCCCAGCACCCACATGATGGCTAACAACCGCCCATAGCTCCAATTCCAGAGGGTATGACACCCTCTTCTGCCCTCTGCAGGCACTGCATGACACGGATGCAATTACACACATGCAAGCATTACACTTGCATACATAAAATAAAAATTTTTTAAATTTGAAAAAGATTGTAATACAAGACTCCATGTAATGTTATTAAATGTGTGAAACATAAAATGGAAGATGTTCAGAAACTAGTAACAAAAATTACTAAAGTCTGAATTGAATAACACCTCTGGCCATAAGAAAAAGATTATAAGAAATGACTCTCCTTCTCCTGAGGTTGTTGTACTAGTGAAATACTTGAAACTTTAAAGGTACTAGTAACCCCTTTTTAAATAATTTGTTCTAGGGCATAGAAATAAATGTATGGAAGTCAATCAAATCTATTTTATGAATCTAGAATTATTCTGACATCAAAATCTGACAAGCATTACATACAGAAATAAAACTAAGGACATATTTTTCTTATGACTATAGATTCATGACTGTTAGGATATGTTGGGCCTGGCATTTATTAGCTACCCAATAAATTCCTTCTACATCACTAAGGAAAGCAAGAATATCCAGAACAAATTTCCTCAGCTTCCAAGTCTCACACCTACACATTTGATGCACATAGGAACCCATCTTCACCTCATTTCCTTATTTTCAGAGATAAAAGAAAAGTCTTCTTTGTTCAAAAATAAAGATTTGTGGGTAAAGCCTATACTCCATTCTAGAGGCAAACCAGCTTGTTAATAGGCTTTTTGTCAGTGACTTCGTCAGTTACTTGAAGTCTCTTGTTCTCTAGCAACTATTTCCATCTTTATCTTTAAAAAATATATTTCATTTATTATGGTGTGTGTGTGTGTGTGTGTGTGTGTGTGTGTGTGTATGTGTACACTTGTGCCACAGTACATGTGTGGAGATCAGAGGACGGGTTTCCGGAATCATTTCCTTCCCTTAGCCTTGTTGAGACAGGGCATCTCTTATTGTTTCTCCTACTTTTATTCTCCAAGTTCACAGTTCACAAGCTCTTAGGCGATTCTCCTGTTCTCTGTCTCTCTTACCTTAGAGATGCTGGGATTACAGATGTATACTGCCACATCTAGCTTTTTGTGTGGGTTCTAGGGGCTGAACTGGGGTCATCAGGCTTGCATGGCAATCTCCTTTACTCTCTGGGGCCCGTCGTTGGTCCCCTATCAGATGTTACAGAGTATTTCCTCAGTTCTTCATCCTCTTTCATTCTCTGCTAATTTAATAAGCACTTATAAGATGTCAAATAGACTTGACAGACATGAGCTAAACTGCAGTCCTTGCCTGTAAGAGCTTTCTAGATAGTCAGTGAACAGTAAGTCAGCCGTTGTTAGGCAATGTGACTAGTGTTAAAATGTGGCCATGATCAGGTCACACTAGAACTCACGGGAAGACATCTGGGGACACTTCCTCTCCACTCACTGCCCTGTGTTTATTCTTCTCTGCCTTAAAAAAAGAATATTTGCAATTATCATCTCAATTCTTTACTCTCTTCCTTCTACTGCCCTCAGAAATCCCTGAAACTCTACATGAGGATCAAAAATAATTTTTCTATTGTGAAATTCAATGGAGACATTTTGTTTCATGTGTTATCTACTTCTTTTCAGCATTTGAAACTGTAGACCATTCACGCTAAAGTCCCAGGACTGTGGGTTCTAGTTTTTATTCTTCCTTTTTAGCCTTCATGACTTGTTTTTCCCTGTTCTTTCATTCTGTTCTTCAGTATGGATGAGCTGTGTTTCCCAGTAATACCTACTACTTTTATCCTCTCTATATACACTGTTAAGATCATGATCCATTCTTTCTCATCCAGTTTCATGGTTTCAACACTAAGCTCTGTCTCAATCTCTCTATATAATATGTATTTCTCTTCTGTGAACCATATTCAAAACTCTCACTCTGTATTGAATCTCTCCAGCAGATACCCAAGTAATGTCCTAACTACAGGCCCAAAATAAACTCAATGTAGGACAACTAAAAGCATTACTGTGTATTACGTTGCCCCAACTACCCATTCTAATCAACCTTGGAAATCAGGTCTTAGTCACCATGCTGTTTCAGTATTTTTGAATCTGTCTTCTATCTTTCACACCACCTACCTCAAATTCAGACCATTAACATTTGTTACTTGAATTACTACGGAAGCTGTTTAAATGGCCTTCTGACCTTCTTTCTTATATCCTAATAAACATTTTTAAAAATCACCACTAAGAGTATCATTCAAAGGGCACCTCTCCTAATCCTGTCTGTGCATTTATTCAATAACAATAAACATTACATACATAGTAAGGTCCTCATGACATGACTGCTATCTGTCCTCCTTCATCTTCCCATAGTTTACAGTTTGATGAGAATGATTGTCTCTTAACCAATAGGTAACCGCTATCCGATGCCCAACGTTCTTGGGTCCATTAATGACCTCAGCTAATTCTCACCCATTTTATTTTCTCTACTTTTCTGATGACTTGTTCAATCATATTTTGGCGTAAAATTTTTCTACTTCCTATTCTGTTTCCCCAAATATCTCTAAATTATGTGACTAACTTATCAACAAAATAGAAATGATCCTTAAACTACTAGTTCAGTCAATAAGTATGCTTTCAGCAAACACCATTTTAAAGTATGTGTTCCGCTTATATTGATTTCTTCTAATTCTAATTGAAAGAGAATTAGATGCTCTCTAAAAATTTCAAAAATTGTTTCTCGTTAAGGATTCATGTTAAATTAATATCAAATGGGAAAAAGACTGTAAACATAACTCATAAATCCACTGTTAACTCCACAGAAAGATGTTGTTTATCTAAATGTGCCAACCAGAAAAAGCTGACATAATTGTGGATAGAATCAGGTAGGAATACGGGGCAATGAGGAAGGGAGAAGCAAGAGGAGGTAAACTTGGCCATACCTCTAAGTCATACTCTGAAAGACTGCCCTGTGAGCTTGAACTTTATTGGCACAAGAGCATATTCTTCACATTGTCAAAAAGTTTAAGGATCATAAACATTCTTATTTTAAAGCAGATATCCTTGTTCTGATCCAAATTTCACTAAGTTTTTGTAACTAATCTTCAATATGGGGATAGACTTTGCTGCCCCAAAGTAACTTTTCCAACTGTTTGGAAAATAAATTTATCATAATTTATAAATAAACTGGTATTCATTGCATGTTTTGTTGTTTGCTGGGTTTCAGGTTTTATGTTGTTTTGTTTTGTTTTTTGTCTCGTCATGTTTTATAAGGGAAGTGTGTTGATTTGTGTTCATGTGCTCTATTCTTTCAAGTCTGGAATACAAAAAAGGCCAAGTGATTAAATCTGCACAGCCAATGCTAATGCCTGAAATGGGTCAATTCATTAGGATGAAAATTGTAAAGTATCTTGAGGGACTCATATGGTCTTTCCAGGTAACACTTTCTTTCTCTTGCTGTGAACCTGTCCACATTTATCATCTGTCAGCATCATTCTATGTGCATCCCTCCCTACTGGTCCTACTCTCTAGTCCCTCTCTGGTGAGTTCTCACAGCACTGTGTTACTGCCTTTCCTCACATTTTCTTGCAATTGCTTGTTCATGTCTTTAAACAAATAATGACCCCCATGTATCATGTGTACTGGACACTCATAAAGCCTAATTGGTGAACACCATTCCTAACATTTGCACATTTTAAAATAGAAATGAATAGAAAGAATGCAATAGAAAGAATGCAAATTAAGAAACCTTCCCAAGAAGCAAGGCTGATACTGGTAAGACTTTTATAACTGAGTTGAAATTTTTTTTATGCCACCCACATCTACATATTTTAGAAAATTTTTATTGTGTCCATTTATTTATCTTATCTTCCAATTATTTTCTACTTCAGTTAAATACTAGCATCTATGGCAGGTTTAATTCTTTTAGACACAGGGTCTAGATGTCACTATGTTTTGTTTTCTTTGGGTTTGGTTTATTTTTCTTTGGTTTGCAGTCATTCATGCCACGGGCCTGAACCCATGTACCATTTTGTCTCTAAGTAAAATAACGATTTAATACATAATAGAGGAAGCCTTTGAGTTCTAAAATTTCTTGGCTGTGTAAAACACTCTTGTAACCTTCAGCTTATAGAATCGGTATGTATGCTAATGGTTGTTTGGTGGTTTAAGAGGTGTTTGAATTATTAGGTGAGGGTAGTCACTGTAGTAGTTAAGCAAAATAACTAAGTACATCTGAAGCCATATAATTTAATGTATTAGGAGGAGATCTTTTGAAAATTTCTAGAAAGTTATCCAATATCTCATTGACCAGTATTTAAAGACACATTTTATAGCTTATGCCCTCAGCTTAAATGCCTGCGTCATCCACTGAGGTAGAAGGAAGAAGCTAATAGCAACTCTAGCCGTGGAAAACATGCCATGTCTTTAGTGCACCATTATTTCCCAGTAAGCATTGTAATTTAGAAGAAATGTCCCCTAAATGTGTTAAATCAATTAACTACCCACATACACTTGCGTTAACATCCTGCAGGACTGAAACAGCTTCCAGATGCCACACTTGTTCATTCTTCGGCCATCATGGCTCTGTGCATCTACTGTACCATGCCAGATCGGAAGGCAGAGAGCTGCAGAGCCATGATCGTCTGGTGTACAAATCATTGCTGTGATGAGCTGAATCTTGGCATAGGCAAAAGTCTCACTATTGTGGGTAAATGATTTAATCACTTTCTACCTTGGCTTCTTTATAACTGAAAAGGGGGATAGAGATTGATGACAGTGAGAAAGCCTTAATAGCCAAAATGATTATAAGAAATTCTATTATTTGAAAAGAAATAGACGTGTGTCTAGTAGTAATCAGACTTTGATGTTTCCCATGTTTTTGCATAAGAATGAACTCATTAACGCATTTTTCCATCGAGAAAGTGTGTATGGCAGCATTAAGTTCTGTTTGCTATTAAATGTAGTCTTTTTTCATTTAGCATATAATGCTTGTTTTATTTTAGCACATTTAAAAAAATATTATTCTAACATACCCAAAGAATTAGATTTCTGAGGTCCAGGGTTGTGGAGAATCTGAATAGCATCATGGTGCCCTAAAAGTAAGTTTTATTCATTAAATGTCACTTTGCAAGATGAAGAGATACATTTGGAACTGCTTTGCTGCCTTTAGATTTTCTAGAATCTTTAAAACCACATCACCATTAGTTGAACTTAGTCTCAAGTTTTATGCATTCTATTAACAAAAAACCGTGAGGCAAATTTGCTTTTAATAATTTTCTTCAAGCTTTGTGCTTTATTAGAAATAACTCATTTACAGAAAACCTTTTATTTGGATTGGTGGTGAGAATAAACACATAGTTCTCAGTGACTTTTATTATTTATTATAAAGTAATTTGGCAGGGTGTTGTGTAGGCAACTAAACAAAATAAAAGATTAATCAGAGCTACCAATCTTTTTTTGATTTGCAGAGTAACAGAAAACAGCAGTCCAGCCCTGTTTGACTCCCTGAAGGTTTGGTTCAGTATGTGCCAGTGATGGAAAACATCGTCCGCCTATAAAGCAACAATTAGGGCTGGTTTCCATTGACTCGATCAGTCAAATGTAAAAATACAAAAGACTAATATAAAGTAAGCCCTCTTCTGTGTGGTTTCACATACCAGAAATGTGAGCACCCTTGGATATGTACTGCCCCTGCTATATACCAGTGCTCTACTGGAATTTTAGGTTTAAAAGTTCATATTTTAATTGCAGAATTAAATATAGGAGGGTGGAGAATCAGCAGTTTCCTCCTGGTTTATAGCACAGTTGAAAGGAAATGATATAGCTGAGTAAAGTGATAATCAAATGAAGCTCACCAATAATTTTTATGACCTCTTGCTATATTTGTTTTCTTTTATGTCTTGCATTAACTGCTATAAAATGTCAGAAAAATTCAGCTTGTCTACAGTTTTCATGACTTTTATAAGGAAACACATAAGTCAGAATTATTAGTAAAAAGAAGAAATATTAAAAGGTCTAAATAGCATGCAAATCACTCCCCATATATTTTGATAATAGGCAGTAGAAAATTAAAGTTATTTGCATGTGCTTGTGTATCAGTCTACATAAGTGAAGCTTTCAAGCCCATTGTGAACAAGGTCCAGGAGAATGGCCAAATGCTTTATAAGGAAAGAAAAAAAATATGTTACTTTCTGGAAAAAAGTCTAAAGTTAATTATGGTTCTGGGTCATGAAATGGATACATTCACTCACAATTAAGTATTTATTGTTTATAAGATATACAATATACAAGATGTTTGGGTTGTACAGAATGGACTGAGACTGTATATAGGAAAGCTCTCTCTGATGGCAGAAGGCTAGGAAAAATCATATATATAGGTTTCTTTCACTAAGCAAATACCATTCTCCTGGGTTTGGAATGGATCTGTTCAATCTCTGCTTAAGAGAAAAGAAGGTAGTAAGACTTTTTCACTTCAATTTGTACATATGAGTGTGCCTAGAAGCTATTATATTAACAAGGCAGTTATTATTATTATTATTATCATTATAATTATTAGTACTGGCAGTCTTGTTAATAACATTTCAACCAGTTTGAAATGCTAATAAAATGACACATTTGTATTATTGCCTCAGAGGATATAAGAACATCTAATCCTTATAAATCCCCCTTCTACCTAACATGACAAAAATATCATAATACCTTTGAAAAAAGCAGTCTATTGTTCTTGCCTATAAACTCTTTTTGTATAATATTTTATATTTATGATTAGAAGATTTCATACAATATATTTTGATCATATCCATCCTCTAATCCCCTCTAATTCCCCTCATCCCCTTATAATATGTCTCTCTCATCTTCATACCTTCTTTTTTTTTTATAACCCACTGAGAGCTGGAGACATGGCTCAGAAGTTAAGAGCACTGGCTGCTCTTGCTGAGGACCTTGGATTGATTCCTAAAACCCACATGATGGCTAACAACTGCCTGTAACTCCAGTTCAAAGCCTTCTGACTGCCACAGGCATTGCAAGATACATGAGCACTTACATACATGCAGGTAATACACTCATACACATAAAATAAAAATAATAAATAAAATATTTTAAATAACCCACTGAGTTCAGTCAGTGCTGCCCTCATACACATGGGTGTGGGGCCATCCACTGGAACATGAGCAACCTACCAGTGACTGGACTTCCAAAGAGAATGGACTCTCCCTCCTTCTGCTGGTTAGTTTTTATTGTCAGTGTGACACAATCTAGATTCACCTGGGAAGAGGGTCCTTCATTTGAGGAATTTTTAAAATCACATTGGCCTGTGGTCATGTCTTTGAGAGATTGTCTTGACTGATGACTGGTCTGGAAAGGCCAGTCATCTGTGGGAGGCACCATCCATCAGTAGGTGGACTGGGCTATATAAAAAGGCTAGCTAAGCATAAGTTGGGAAGTGACACAGTGAACAATATTTGCACATGGTTTCTTCTTTAATTATTGCTTGTGTTCTTTCCCTGACTTCCTTCAAAGATCGACTGTGACCTGCAAGTGCAAGCCAAATAAATCCTTTCTTCCCTTAAGTTGCTTTTGGGCAACTTATCATAGTAACAGAAAGTAAACTAGAATACTCTCCCAGTAGCCACTAGCTGCCAATAGCTCCTCAGTAAGGCCCTATAAGTATACTCCAGTCCGCACTGGAATTTTGACTGACTTGATCTGCAGATAAACACAACTACTGTGAGTTCATGGGTGTAAAAACCATGCCATATCCCCAAGGCAGCATCTCACAGTATTCCTCCTCAACCCTGGCTCTTACTTTCTTTCTTACATGAATATAACTGAGCATGGGTCACTACCTGAAGACATAAGGACCTCTGCTTCACTTTGGTAAAAATCCTCAAATTTTTGGCATATATCTTGGTGGCCTTAGTGTAGTAAGATTTTTATGTCTCTGGATACTCTGCCACCTGGCCTGATGACTTAAGTTTTTATTAATTCTGTTCTAAGATAAGAAGATGGATTTTTATAATGGTTAGAATAAAGAGAGAAAGGCGAGAACTATGGGGCTTCCTCAAGAATATCCATAATTTACAGAATAAGAGTTAACACGTATTAATCAGATGATGATTACCAGGCATTCAGCCAGCTGGCTTGGCTTCCCTGTCTCACTTCATCTTTAGTTCTTCTCGTGGTTGTTTGTACCCCCAGCATACCATGGTATTTTCACTTTCATTAATGTGACATCCTCCCTCATCTTTGACTTGAGTTTAGATTAAGTATTTACTCTTGTGCTTGGAACACATTTTTCTATATTCATTCAAATGACTGGGAATAGCTAATGTTATTAGCATTTTCCTCCAAGAATCTTGAGCTAATTGGTTTCATTTTCATGTGAATTCATTACAGTAGACCCTGTGGATTAGTGTGTTCAGACTCTAATTCACAATTCAGTGATGTGCTATCTTGAAATCAACATCTTTTTCCATAGTTTCTAGCATATAAGATTCAAGATAAAAATTAAATTCTCACACTTACATGGAAATGCATAAATTCTGAAAGAGAAGGTGTCCTGGTTTGTTTCTTCATTGCTGTGACAAAATACTCTGACCAGTACCAACGTGGGGAGGAAAGGATTTATTTGTCTTACATCTCCCAGGTCACAGTTCATCAGGGAGCCCAAAGTAGGATCTGGAGCACAGGCCATGGTGGAATGCTGCTTACTGGCTTGCTCCCGGGCCCATGCTCAGCCTGCTTTCTTATGCAACACAGGCCCACCCGCCCAGGGGTGGCACCACCCACAGTGGGCCGGTCCCTCCCACATCACCCATCAAGAAGATGCCCCTCAGACATGGCCACAGGCCAGTCCAATAGAAGAAATTCCCCAATTGAGGCTCCCTCAACCCAGGTGTGCCAAGTTGACACCAAAGCTATCCAGCACAGAAGGTGAAATGGGTCATCATCTTTTCAAATATTTCAGTTATTCATTCAGGTGTGCAGTTTCCAGGCAATGACACTCTTGTGGCCAATGCAATAGTGGTATGTTTATAAAAAAAGCACAACTGTGACAGAGTGTCCTAGTGATTAACAATGATAACTGGAGCTCATAGGGAAAACATAGAAAGTTATTATTTCATGTTATATAAAGTAGAGAATGATATAAGTACTTGCATTATTTTCTATAGCTTCTATTAACCAAGCCTATAACTATCAGAGCAACTCTATAAACTTTGTAGTGATTTTATCAGGTTACAGAATCAAGGACCATATGTGGAAAGTACATTGATGAAATATAAATTAATCCAAGTTTGGAATTTTTCTCAGAGACATCATTGTCTCTTGTCTCTTTAGGTCAGCCTCAGTACCAGACCATCTATAACTTCTTCATAACTACTACTTTGGCATTTAATGAAAGAAGTCTATAATTTTGTATCTATGACATTATAAAGATTTTCAGCCACATGAGGAAAAATGGCAGTCAGTTTATTTTGAATCTCTGTGTGAAAAAAAAGAATGAGAATTATTTATATCACCAAAACCATTTGACATAGTCGCCATGAATGAGAGACAAGATAAGAAATACCTTAATTTTTCTAGTCTATAATGAAATGAACAAATCCATTACTTAGTTTTAAGTTAAACAAATTAATAAAATAAGACAAATTAATTAATAACCACAACATGGCAGGAAATATTAGGTCACCAAAATAAAAGTTAGAAGCAAAACAAAAGAAAATCTACTAAATAAGGAAGGAGAAACTGATACCATGACAAACCATTTAACATCAGCAGGCAATTCTGAACATCATGATGGCAGGAACAAGCAGGTGGTTAACTCTTGAAGTCAAGTTACTAGCTCCAAAGAGCTACTTGGTGCCATTATATAGCATAT
>NW_008329142.1:863916-883069 GCF_000622305.1 Nannospalax galili | reverse complement strand
CAGGAATTCATTCAGTTCATCAGATTGATTCAGCTCTGCAGATTTTAAGGGGTTGCTATAGGATTGATTTATCACTCTGTTAGTTTCAAATTTCTCTAACAACCACCATTTCATGCTATTATTTTGAAGAGCTGTCATACTCATTTAGGTCCTAACTAAAGCACTACTCCATTGTGGTAGCTCCTCAATACCTCCAGGTAATAATATCTAGTCCTTCTTCCATTAGTGTGTTACCACATCTGTTTTGACAGTATCAGCATTAGTAATGCATCATCTTGTCCTA
This sequence comes from Nannospalax galili, assembly GCF_000622305.1. Taxonomy (NCBI): domain Eukaryota; kingdom Metazoa; phylum Chordata; class Mammalia; order Rodentia; family Spalacidae; genus Nannospalax; species Nannospalax galili. The sequence goes on along the minus strand of NW_008329142.1, from coordinate 882,786 downwards.
AAACTGCAGCAGCTGAAGAACAAAGACCATATAGATTTGTAGTTTATTTGTAGACCTTATTGAGGTGTGATTATAATATTATACATTTTGGTGACTTTTCTAGTTAGCTTCTCTATTGCTGTGATAAAGTATTGACCAAAAGCAACTTGTGAAGGAACGGGTTTATTCAGCTTACAACTCACAGTCCAACACCAAGGGAAGCCAAGGCAGAAACTCAGGGCAGGAACCTGGAGACAGGAACTGAAGCCCAGACAATGGAGGAATGCAGGTTCCTGCCTGTGTTTCTCTGGCCTGTGTTCAGCTTGCTTTCTTATAGAACCCAGGACCACCTCTCCAAAGGTGGCACCACCTGTAGTGGGATGCACCCTCATACATCATTCAACACTCAAGAAAATGCCAAAGACAGAACATACTTCAAACACAGGATTTGGAGCAACAGAGCTGCAACTACTTCCCCTGAAGGCTATCTCTCATAGCTTTGGAGAGTGCTATGAAGGTGTCAAGGGAAAGCATCAGCCTCAAGACCAAATAACCACATCAGTGGCCAGCACAGTATACATCAATGGTACAGTAGTGGTACTCCTATCTCAGGGGCAACCAATAGCTACCTAATTTGACTAAAGGCCCACTCAAAGAGAGGAAACTCAAGTGTGGTAACATAAACATAACTTAGTGGATGGACTTGCACTGGGGAATGGCTGGGTGTGGGAGACAGGCTTGAGCCTAGGCTGAAAGTCTTATTGACAGCCATACAACAGGCCTGAGGCAATGGCCCGACCACTGGAGCCACAAGGAACACCTTGTGACATTTGCTCCCAATGGCAGATCATGAGACTGATGCCTAGAGCGCGCCACTCCCTAATCACTACCCTTGGAATCCAAAATTGCAACACTTAGATATTGCAACAATCAGGGTCACGTGGTTTCCAGGAATCCAGGCTCTGTAATCTGAAACAGTATGCTAATGAGGCATCCTACCCGCTATTCTGTGATAGGATGTTAAGTCTGTTATGCTAAAGGACACTAAGTCTGATATGCTAGTAAGGTATGCTGCTTGCTGTACTGTGATAGGATGCTAAACCTGTTATGCTAATAAGGTATCCTACTTGCTGTGCTGTGATTGGACCACTACCCCGTATAAGCTTGTGACTTCCTGCAATAAAGCAGACCTATGTCACTGAACCTTGTCTCCTGTGTCTGAATGCGGCTCCACTGACACAGTCTCCTCGCCAGCCCTGGAGTCCGGGACCAGGCAGAAGCGGTGATGACAGGAGGCAGCACAGGGAAAGCAGAAGAACTGCCTCAGCACCAGGTGAGCAGAAGAGCAGCCTCAGGCCAGGGTAGGCAGAAAAGCAGCCTCAGCCCAGGGCAAACAGAGCAGCAGCCTCAACACCCGTGAGAACGAAGGAGTGGCACCCACGAGAACTGTGGAGGGGCCACCAGTGGTGGTGACCTCAGCCTCCTGCTCCACAGAGCTGTAACACACTGAGCTGTAACACTTGGGGCTCCCAATGCCCCTTTTGCCATTGATTCTTACATGGGTGCTCGCCACTTCCATTCTCCTATGCTTCTTCTTCTGGCTCACTGTCTTTGGTTGGTGTGTCATTCCTTTCTCCACAGATCATCTTCCTAAATGGCTCCTGAGTTCTTCTGGATACATCTTGCAGGGTGAATGACCTCCAGTATGGGGAATAGTCATCCAGCTGCTGCCGGCCCTTGTGCTGCTGCACTGGTTTCTCTCCTCAGGAGTAGGCAAATTAGGGTAACAGAGAAGGAAGTAACTCAGGTATTAGATGAAGTGCTAGCTCTTGCTCCTTGGTTTACAGATTCCTGCTGTTGGGATCTGAAGCAATGGGCTGGTGTCCCATTCAGGACGAGAAAGAGAGAAGTCAGGGAGGGGTGTCCATTATCTGGGCCGTTCTACCCCATTGTGACTGCCATTCTGGCCTCGCTTCAGAGAGTTCCCCCTGATGCCCCTGAGCAGAATAATCTCATACTAAAAAACATAGATTAAAAAAAGCAACAGGATAGTGGGGACGGCCTGTCCCAGGCATTTCCAGTCCAAACCAAACTAACTGATTTCTCTTCTGACGTGGAAACGATGACTGCTGATAATGAGGTAAAGAATGAGGAACTGGGGTTTGAGAGCTTCCAAGGTGAAAAGCAGGAAGCTAAGACAGCCTATGCTCCGCTATCACAGGGGGTGGCTACCCTCTGCCTTCTTAAACTGGTTTCAAGGAAGCAGACCCCCAGCCACTCCTCCAGACTCCCAAGGCCAAGGGAAGGCAGAGATTCCCGGGGACCAGGTGGCTGTGCTCAGGCGTGGAGGTGTCACCGGGCTGGGGTGGGAGGCTGGGCAGAGATGGGTGGTCTCGGGTTCATGCAGTGGCCCCAGGGTGGCAGGCTCCTCCCTGCGAGTGCTGTGCACCATAGGCCACGCTGAGGCTGGGCAGCCCAGGCCACGTGAGCTGCTGCCCAGCTCCCAAGAAGAGCGCAGCCATGCCGGGGCCCTAGGTGTAGCCTACCGCCACCTCTTCAATGGGCAGCCTGCTCAGAGGGGTCAGCTTCCACAAGCACACCACCATGGAGGACTGCGACTCCACCTGGCAGACTGACTCAGAGTGCAAGCCCAAGCCTGATGAGCTGGGGCCAGCTGGCAGCCAGGGACAAGCCCAGGACAAGCCAGAGCAACCCACGCAGCCTTTGGAGGGCACCTGCGGTGGCCCTGAGCTAGCCTGACTCCGGAAGATGATGGTGGTGGTCATAGAGCTGGGTGGTGATTCCACAGAAGCAGCAACTAAACCAAAGAGAAGTTTTTATGCCGTGAGGGATTTGTACAAATACCTACATAAGTACCCACAGAACTTCAAAGCTCAAAGCGTAACTCTCTTCCTAAGGCCCCCGCTATAAGGACCCACGGTGGCCCTGAGCTAGCCTGACTCCGGAAGATGATGGTGGTGGTCATAGAGCTGGGTGGTGATTCCACAGAAGCAGCAACTAAACCAAAGAGAAGTTTTTATGCCGTGAGGGATTTGTACAAATACCTACATAAGTACCCACAGAACTTCAAAGCTCAAAGCGTAACTCTCTTCCTAAGGCCCCCGCTATAAGGACCCAAAATTTTGTTATACAACAAGCTCTATTTGTATTAAATTTTCTAAAATTTGACTCCAATGGCCTCCCACCAGCAATAAAGCATTGGGGATCATTCACTCAGCCCACTCCTGCCCCCATGGTGAGATGGAAGGGCCCTCTCACAAGTGAATGGAAAGGTCCACACCTATTATTAACACAAGGGTGAGGCTGTGCTGTGTCTTTCCAGATAATCTTCCAGCCCCCATCTGGGTCCCAGCCCAGAATATCAGAATAGCCTGTGACAGAAAACCTCCCTCCACAATCACTGACCCCAGAGATGGCAGCTCTGACCCTTGAGGAAGCAGTGTACCTCTCAACCACCAAGAGACCAATCTTGCAGACCACAAAAGCCACCAACCTGGGGAGACCTCAAATATGTCTCTCCACAACCTACCCCATGGTGAGATGGAAGGACCCTCTCACAAGTGAATGGAAAGGTCCACACCTATTATTAACACAAGGGTAAGGCTATGCTTGTGTCTTTCCAGATAATGTTCCAGCCCCCATTTGGATCCCAGTCCAGAATTGCCTGCAACAGAAAACCTCCCTCCACAACCACTGACCCCAGAGATGGCAGCCCTGACCCTGGAGGAAGCAGTGCACCTCTCAACCACCGAGAGACCAATCTCGCAGACCACAAAAATCACCAACCTGGGGAGACCTCGAACATCTCTCTCCGCAAACAGAGACATATTAGCTAAGCTAAGTCCTCAATCCAAAGGAATACCTTTGTCTGTGTTCCTTATTATGTGTGCCATCATTACTGCTAACTCCTGATTTTTGGATCCTGCATTGTTAAGGGTCTTGATAATTTTGTTAAAACTCATATTTCTCTTGTTCAGTTAACTGTTGCCCTTACCAACCTATAATAATAGAGATATAAAAAACAGGCTTGAGCACAGGTGTAAAATCTTACGGAACAACCATGCAATGGACCTGAGGCAATGGCCTGACTGCCGGAGCCACAGGAAACACATTGATATATACTGCTGTTGGCAGACTGTGAGACCGATGCCTAGAACTTGCTGCTCCCTAATTCCCATCATTACCCCAGATGGGATGACCCTGCTCCATTGGCTTTTATTAAATTCTTAGCCCCTTAAGAGGCCTTTGCATGGGCCAAAGCTTGATACACTGCCTCTCCCTATGCCGGACCATACCAAGGGACTCATCCTTTGAGGGCTGGTAGTCAAAGATGGCTAAGATCCAAACAGATGGGACAACCTAAGACAGGCACAGTCCATTATACTGGGTGACCCTTGAGTTGGGACAACAATGCTGAGGCAGAGAACCTCGACTCCCACTAGTTGTTATGGAGTTGGCCCAGCCTGCTCTCGAGGAAGCTCACCATCTTGAGGGAGGGGCTCTTGATGCAATGACTCGCTGAGCCATTCTACTTTGCTTTGCTGTATCTGGACTGATATCAATATGCTATATATTCTTAACTATACCTCACCTTTAAAAATAAAAAAAGGGAGAGATGTGGGAGACAGCCTTGAGCCTAGGGTAAAAGTCTTATTGACAGCCATACAACAGGCCTGAGGCAATGGCCCAACTGCTGGAGCCACAAGAAATGCCTTGTGACATTTGCTTCCATTGGCAGACCATGAGACTGATGCCTAGAGCTCACCACTCCCTAATCACCACCCTTGGAATCCAAAATTGCAACACTTAGATATTTCATCAGTCAGGGTCATGTGGTTTCCAGGAATCCAGGCTCTGTAATCTGAAACACAGTATGCTAATGAGGCATCCTACCTTCTATTCTGTGATAGGACGTTAAGTCTGTTATGCTAATAAGATGTTAATTCTGGTCTGCTAGTAAGGTATCCTACTTCCTACTTGCTGTACTGTGATTGGACCACTACCCCTATATAAGCTTATGCCTTCCTTCAATAAAGCAAATCTGTGTCACTGAACCTGGTCTCCTGCGTCTGAATGTGGTGACGCTGGCGTAGACTCCTCACCAGCCCTGGGGTCTGGACCAGACAACTGATCAGAGGAACTGAGAGAGCAGGAGAGTGGCCATAGCCAGAGGAGAGCAGCCACAGCTGGTGACCACAGCTGGGGACACTGACAATCAAGTGGGCCTTGACAAGGATGACTGAGTATATGGGCTCCAGTGTGGGGTGGGGGCTTTGGGAGGGTGCCAGTGGGGATGGGGACATAAAGACCATTAACAGTTTTTGTGCTGTTCTGTATGAAATACACAATAAGTTAAATAAAATTTTTTAAAAGGCAATGCCTCACAGACATGTTCACAGGCCAATCTGATGGAGGAAAGTCCTCACCTGAGATCCCTCCCCTCCACCCCATGTTAAGTTGCCAACTGAAGCTATCCAGCACAGTGATTCCCAGAGAATCTTTTTTGAATTATGCCTGGTAAAAGCTGGAGAGCAGAGGTAGTGAAGAATGTATTAGAACACAAAGTCTATCCAGAGTGAGGCAAGAATTTATTTCAGCTCTGCCTGGACCTGGCTAAGTAAGCAAGGCAAATATTTGGGCCTTTTATCTCTGTTTGCTCATAGGTAAAGGCACCTACAACCAAGCCAGACAACCTGAGTTTGATCCCCAAGACCCACATGATGGAAGGAGAAAACTGATTCTTGCAAGTTGTCCCCTGACATCCTCTCACATGCTGTGGCACACCACCTGCTACATACATGCACACAAAATAAAATAAAGTATAATGGCAATTAAGAAATAAAGTTTGTAGAGATCTTTTATGTATTGGTCAGGTTTATTCTGAGAATTTTTCAAGGTTATTGTGAATGGGAGGGTTTCCCTGTACTCTTTCTCTGATTGCTTGTTATTGGTATGTAGAAAGATTAGTGATTTTTTTTGATTAATTTTGAAGACACCAGAAGATGGAAGGACCTCCATGCTCATGGATTGGAAGAACTAATATTGTGAAAATTACCATCCTACCAAAAGCAGTATATAGATTGAATGCAATCCCAATCCAAATCCCTATGACATACTTCATAGAATTAGGAAAAACCATTCTTAAATTCATATGGAAGCATAAAGGACCTCAGACAGTCAAAGAAGTACTGAGTACAAAGAGCAACACTGAGGGATTACTAAACAAGATCTCAAACTATACTACAGAGCTATAGACATTAAAAATAGCATGGCTCTAGCACAAAAATAGACACATAGATCAATGGAACATAATTGAAGACGCAAACATGAGTACACACAATTTCATCCACCTAATATTTGACAAAGGTGCAAAGAACACACAATGGAGGAAAGGAAGCATCATCAACAAATGGATGGCAAAACTGGATCTCCAATTATAGAAGAATGAAACTAGATCCTTATATTTCACCTTGCACAAATGTCAACTCCAAATGGATCAAAGACCTCTATGTGAAACTGGAATCTCTGAAACTGTTAGAAGAAAACATTGGCAGCAACCTACAAGATATAGGTATGAAAAAGGACTTTCTAAATTGGACACCAGTTGCTCAAAAATTAAGATCAACAATCACAAGTGGGACTTCATTAAAATAAAAAAATACATTTCTGTACAGCAAAAGAAACAATCAAGAAAGTGAAGAGAAAACCCACAGAGTACGAAAAAAAAAAAATCTTCATCAGTGACACATCTGACAGAGGTTTAACATCCAGAATATACAAAGAACTCAAAAAACAAAGAATCAAGAAAACAAACGACCCAATTAAAAGATGAACTAAGGATCTAAACAGAGTGTTCTCAAAAGAAGAAGTAAAGATTGCTAAGAAACATCCCCAAAAGTGCTCAGCATAATTAGTCATGAGGAAAATGTAAATTAAAACCACTTTAAGATTGCAGCTTACCCTGATCAGACTGGCTAAGATCAAGAGAACAAATGATACCAAATGTTGGAGAGGATGTGGGGAAAGAGGAATGCTCATCCACTGCTGGTGAGACTGCAAACTTTTGCAACCCCTATGGAAAGCAATGTGGAGAACTCTTAAAAATCTAAAATGAGTCTACCATATGACCCAGTATACCACTCCTTGGCATATACCCAAAGGACTAATTCTATTGCAGAGACACTTGTACAACTGTGTTTGTTGCTGCTCTTTTCACAATAGCTAAGAGATGGAAGCAACCTAAGTGTCCCTAAACTGACAAGTGATTAATGAAAACATGGTACATTTACAAATGGAGTTCTACTCAGCAGGAAAGAAAAATGAAATAATCAAAATTTTAGGTAAATTGATGGATCTAGAAACTGCTATACTAAGTAAAGTAACACAGACTCAGGAAAACAAAAGATATATGTTTCTCCCTTATTTTGGGTCCTCCCACCAAATCCTTATAAGTGAGTACACATCCTAATGTAATTGCAGGAACCAGGATTATGAAAGGGAACCAGGGAGGTAAAGGAGATAGGTGTTAGAAAGGATGAAATGTGTAAAATGGGGTTAGTTAAATGGGAAGGGGAGAAGGAGGGCTATGTAAAGAACTGTGGGAATCAAGGGGAAGAAGGAGCTCAAGAGAGGTGGAACCATAGCAGACAGAAATTATCAAGAGAGAGATTGGGAAAATGGTGACCTTTTTAAGTGGGGAGAACATGGAGGGAGGATTAGACAGAGAGAGAAAGAGGAGAGACAAATAGTGCCTAGCCAGTATTAAAAACTAGAGGGAACTTTATTAGTCTAAAAACCTACTGAAAAATTGCACACACAGTATCTCTACAGGAGTTCTGGGGGTATAGCCAAATACTAAAAAACAAGAAACAGTGTCAGACAGAAGAACCCTTCCTTTGAATTGTTGTCCAGGGTACTGAAAGCAACTCCCAAAATTACACATGCTATCGTCTGCCTTCTAGAGCTTGATGGTAAGACCCTATTGCTGAAGGCATGACACACTGTGGACACAGATTTGGAGCAATAGAATTAAAACTGAGCTGGAAGCCACCTCTCCTTAAGACTGTCTCTCATAGCTTTGGAGAGCACTATGAAAACTGCTAAGGGAGAATATCAATCAATGGCCAACCCCAGTTTCAAGGCCAAAAATACTATATCGATGAGCCGCAAAAAAAATGGCATTGCTGAAGTAGTGGCACTTTTGTCTTGGGGGTAATCAACTGCTGCCTAATTAGACTTAAAGTCCACTCAATAGGAGGAAATTCATGTGTGGCACCGTAAACCTAGCCAAATGTACATAGCTAGAGAGGTTACAGATCTTAGAGAAAACTCCAAGGCTGTCACATCCCTAGACAAACGTAATTTCTTACTATGTGAAAAATATGGATCCTTGAATTTGTAGACAAGTATCCTAGTCATCACCCATCAAAGAAGCTCCTTTTTTAAGAGACGGAGATAGAATTTCACAACTGGTCACACACACAGAGATTGTGAATTGCCCATGTCTAAGTGGCACATCTAGCACGCAACCTCTATACCTAAGGCTCACAGAACTTAGAACACTTTCATCTTTCAACTCTCATCAATGAAGCTTCCTCATTCAACAGAGGGCCAGGAATGCAAAAGGTCACAAATGGCCAAAAAGCAGAAAATAAGAGTCTACAGAGTGTGGGTCCTTGGACAGGAATTCTATATTAAAATCCGTCTACCCAGGGCTCAGGGACCATTGCAGAAAAGGGGTTGGGAAGATTGTAATAGCCAGGTAGTAGGTGCATTACCATATAGAAATAGTTCTACAGGCAGCTGGGAACCTTTTCATACAAACCTACAGCAATGGTGTCAACATGCACAAGACCCATCCAAACTTAAGCAGACAAAAAAGACCACCACACAACTGTGAAAATGAGCAACAGGCCCCAATTTTAGTTGAAGAATTATTGGCAGCTGATTACTGCTGGGTGAGGAAGAGCTGATCTCCTTAAAGGAAGGGAGTCTAGATAGGCTGACTAGATACCAGTGGATGAACTTGCACTGAGGGACATCTGGGGACACTAACTTTACATGATAAGCCTTAATGCAAATCACAGAATGTATGAGCACCAGTGTGTGTCGGGGGGCATGGGAGGGTGCAAAGGGGAGGGGGGTATCAAGATGATTTTCTGTATGAAACACATAAAAATTCAATAAATTTGTTTTTTATAAAAATGAACTTTTTCCAGCTTAAGACCTCTTGTAGTATTCCCCTTAAACACTATCCATTGGTTGAAATAATACTTACTGGATATATAAACCCTAAAGAAAGGCCAGTTTAATGTTATGTAGAATGGTACCCAAAAATGAGTAATGATATGCAATCTCCTTTAGTGAACACGTGACATTTTATATATACATCATATACTGATGTGCAACTTCATTAAAGGAAAATGAGTTTGTAAGGTAAATCTCCTTAAGGATAGCTGATTTTGATGCTCATATAAAAATTAATGCATGTCCAGGAACACACCACTATTCTAATATTATGCAAACTACTTGAGCAAATTGCAAATATCATGATAACCATAACCTAAAACTGAACTTGAACTATATATGCAACCAATATCAATCACAACCTAAGGGTTAATTCTTTTCATAAACTCTGAAATAATAAAATAATGGAAAGAATGTGGTGTCATATGTGTGCATGTATACACATTGTAATAGTGTCAAAGAAAAATTAAGACTAAGTTATACCTTAAGTGATTATATTTTGTGATAATTCTTACCTTTTAAAATTTACTATTTATTAGTATTTACCAAAAAGCTACAGCATGCAAAAGTATTGAATGAAAAAATCTTGACTTAAAAATTCAAATTTCACTGCGAGGTTACAGTCTCTCTGTGAAATCACATGTTGACATTACTGTACAAAATAATGCTATAAGGTATTTTTATTTTGCATTAAAAATACATTATTGGGCCAGGCATGGTGTCACATGCCTTTAATCCAGCACTCAGGAGGCAGAAGCAGATGGATCTTTGTGAGATCTAGGCCATCCTGGTCTACATAGCAAGTTCCAGGCCATCTGGGGCTATAGGAAAATCATGTCTTAAAAGAAAACAATAAAAAATACTGAGTGTTGTAATATCTTGAGATAGGATTCTCCAAGACTTACTTTTTAAAGTGCATTTTAATTTCAGGAAAATACTGAGTTAACTACCAAAAACTGGTGATGTGACTGGGAACCACTTTTAAATCTTTGAGTATAAAGATGGCATCTCAGTTATTTTCAACTTCTGGCAAACAAGCCAGAGCAGGACACTAGCTATTCAATATATGATGATGGTTTATTGCATCATCAACATATATTATCCTAATGCATTAATCCCAGGAGCATTTCTAGAAGAACTAAATTGATATACGGAATATCAATTATTACAGAAAGGAAAAATTCATTCATCATAGCTTCCCCTTTAGACCTTGACTTCTTTTTTCTGAGGTTTCCTCAAGTTCTGACTGGTAATTCTAGTAAATTCTCTTTCAGTTCCAAACCTCTAGAATTCAGCTATATCAAATTTGTTTCTTTTTATCAGTAATGCTTAGCCATTTTGACACTGATGAATGACCCTGATATTGATTCAAACAATATTGAAATTATATGGCTTATTCTTACATAGAATATTAACTTTTATGTTCAATTCTTGCAAATACAGGAAGGCCAAACCAATTTGCTTTCCATGTAGCTAGAATTCTATTTTTATCACTTCCCTTATTTCCATATCTTGTTTTTCTATATCCTTACAACAGACTCTTCTTAGCCAGGTATGAGCTTTAGGAGCCAAAACTATCACTAATTCTGTCTTATGCCCCCCAAACTTTATGATCCTGATCTTTTAAGTCTATCAGAATGGCAAAGATCCTTTATCTCCTGGATCATCTCTTAGGAGTATTTGCCTTTGACCCATAAATGAACTATGAATGAAAGTCCTAGGACATAATCTGGAAAATGTCCTTTTATGTTTTTATTTTGTTAAAAATAAAGTTGGAGGGTGAGGAATGAATAGGAGAAAAGCGATTGGGGGAGAAGACAAGGAGGGAAGGAAGAGGGGAGCGATCATTAAAGAACTTGGTCAGGTAGTGATCTCAGCAACAAGAAAAGTTGACAGAGTTTTTAATGAGTATTGTCAGACACTCCTCAATTTAATAACATATACCATGTGTTCAAGCAATAGTGTGACCTTCAATTAGGAAGACATAAAGTTTCCTGTCTAACTTTTTACATAAAATGGGAAGAGATAAAAATAGATTTTGCCATCATCATGTTTTGTTCTATGACTTTCCAGTGTTCAAGTTGAATAATGATGTTGACAATCATGATAATGACATAATAAAGAGAATCTTGCAAATACCTTCTGCAAGTGAGAACAAATACAACATTTTAAACATGTCAAACCTCCCTACTCCAATGACAGAGCAGTAGCAAGAGGCAGAGATGGGTCCCTGCATATATTAACAGATATCCACATATATTTACTGGATCTACTTTGAGAACATGTACTTTTTAGCTCTTTTAAGGGTCCCTCATAAGCCTAGACAGTTAAAACCAACAGAGTAGCCAGCTGATTTAGTGAATTCATTCCAAATACTGATCATGTCCAATGAAATCTGAAAAAAAAAATTAGCCAACTGAGCTATTTGGCTAAAATCATTGATTGATTGATTGATTGATTGATTGATGATTGATTGATTGAGCAAATAATATAGTCTACAGTGCCAGGAGGACTAAGAACTCAACTTCTCAGAGGCAGTTAAAAGGAGGCAGTCTCTTGGACTGGAAAAGTCATAAATCTTTCCTTAGCTGATCAGTCTATCTTGAGATAGACCCCAAATAACTCTTGTGTTAGGAGTTATATATTCTTTAAAAGAACTGGAACAAAATATTATACTTTGCTTAGATTTAGTTGACTGTCAAATCCTATTCTTCCCAATTGCTGTCACTTTAAGCTTTATCTAAACGTTAACATCAGTTATTCCGATTTTCAGTTAGGTTGGTTGAAGTCAAGAGCATTATGCTATTAGAACGTTTGGGATATAGATTGTATTATGGAGCCAGGGTGACCTGCCATCTTAATGGTGCCTCAGCCACAGCTTGCTCTTGTGCCTGAATAAGAAATATTGCTAAAATCTGAACTGCGGATGACAAGAGCAGGGGTGGAAAAGTACCACTGAGTGACTTTCTATACTGATGAAAAATGAAATTTTTATCACTTTCAGCTTTACTCTTACATCTGTTTCCTGGAAAGAAGAAATTCAGTGCCAGAAACAAGTATGCTAATTATGATTTGGGCCATAGCTTCAAAAATCTTTAAGTAAATGCTGAATACTTTAGTTCAGTCAGGAAATTTGCTAAGACACATTTCTCCTGGAAGCTGCCAAGGATAATGTCTGTTTTTAATGCTTGAAAGATATACCAGATTTGCACTTTTAAATAATCGCAGTTTTACAGCTCCTATTGGAATCTTATTGAGCCCTTGCCTACATTTCAATGTTGGATGTCAGAAGTAGCCCATGTCAAATGATTTTCTTTGGTGCCAGCCATACAACCGCTCTGGGCAGTATTTAATTCAAAGTCAAAAGAAGTAATCGTTTTATTTTCATTCCGTATTAAACTCAGCATGATTGAGCGCTCCCAGACATAAATCTTCAATCTGCTAGTACCCGCAGTCACTAAGTTTAGGATCCCAGTGGGCGAAGCTCAGCCAAGCTCAGCCATTGGGGCCATCTTCATGGGCAATTTTGCTCTTCATACTCAGATCCACTATGTGGCAATCTCTACTACTTTCAGATAAGCATAAAACTAGGCATTACTATATTATGATCACTTAATTTCACACACTTAAACTGTCATAGACACCAAATGAGGTGACAAAATTAGTGGCAAAAGATAGCAATGATTGTTCAAGTCTACTTTCCTTGCTCGATGTGAAGGCAAACATAGGCTTCATTCTAAAGAACTGAATGCATTACTGTATCAAAGAAGATACATGAATAGTGTATGTAAATTTGTTTTATGCCTACCACCTCTTATTTTTCATGGCAATAGGAAAATTAAACTCTTATCCATCAAAAACAGTCTAAATTTACTTACAATTGGAAAGTCTTCAGGTAAGATGTTTTTCTTAGCATGGTTTTGAATTGTCTTTTCTTGACAGATTTCACATTATGTTCAAGTGAAAGTTTCGTCAGGAACAACAAAATACAAAGGACAGAGATGTGTTATTCTTAGAAAGGAGAGTTACTTGAAGAATTAATCCTAGCCTTGCCCACTCCTGAAACCCTGTTTATGCTCCCCTCCCCCACAAGACTGTGTGTGTATGTGTGTGTGTGTGTGTGTGTGTGTGTGTACATGCACGTGCATGCTTATGTCTGTGTGTATGTATGTTCTAAGTGTGTCCAAGTGCCCTTGCCAATATGTGTGCATATGCAGGCCAGAGGTCAATGCTAGGTGACTTCCTTTTTTCCTCTCCGCATTATTTTTTGATAAATGGATTCTCAGTATGCCTGGAGATCCCCATTTCTGCTAGACTTGCTGTCTATCAAGCCATTCAGATCTGCCTGATCCTATCTCCTCAATATAAGAATTACAGATGTGTGCTGCCACACTTTTTTAATGTGGGTGCTGGGGTCTGAATGCAGGTCCTCCTGCTTACATATCAAAGACTTTACCTGTTGAGTCATCCTTCAATGGATTCTCAGTATGCCTGGAGATCCCCATTTCTGCTAGACTTGCTGTCTATCAAGCCATTCAGATCTGCCTGATCCTATCTCCTCAATATAAGAATTACAGATGTGTGCTGCCACACTTTTTTAATGTGGGTGCTGGGGTCTGAATGCAGGTCCTCCTGCTTACATATCAAAGACTTTACCTGTTGAGTCATCCTTCAGTTCCCACATTCTTTTTTTTTTTTTTTTTTTTTTTTTTTTTTTTTTTTTTTAAACAGAGCAAACAGCCATACTTTCAAAGGCTTTTTTTTAAACTGACTTTTATGTTAGTGCATATATTGATTTTCATAGTTCTGCCTCCTGAGTGCTGGGATTAAAAGCATGTGCCACCATACCTGGCTAACTCCCACACTCTTATACTGCCTCTACAGACACAAAAGTACCAGGGTCTGCAGATCATGGTCTAGAACCCTAAAAATTCTGAGTCAAAATAACTTTTCTTTTTTTTTTTTTTTTTTAGGTCTTCTTGAGACGTCTCCCTATAGCCCCAGCTACCTGGGAATTGTTATGTAGACTAAGCTGACCTTGATCTCCCAATGATCGTCCTGCCTCTGAATCCCTAGTGCTGGAATTAAAGGGGTGCTCCACCATACCTGGCTACTCTTCTGTCTTATTAGTTGATTACCTCAAGGTTTTGTTGTGACTTTGTTTTGTTTTGGTTTTTTTTTGTTTGTTTATTTTGTGATGGTGTGTGTGTGTGTGTGTGTGTGTGTGTACTCAGATGTGTATACATACATGTGGAGGATAGGGCATCACTATGTAGCTTAGGCTAGACTGTCTTCAGATCCAGAATGCTCTTGCATCATACTCCTAAATATTAGGATTACCAATGGGTATTACCATGATAGGCTTAAAAGATTTTTATAGTTATGGAAAATTCACAAAATAAGTAAGAAAATCTAGTATTCCCTTCTTCTTTGTTTCTCTTTCTATAGGTTCATTTACCTACAATCAGCCAATGGTCTACAAATTAAAATCAACATTGGAAGAAGACCTAGTATATACATGAACACACAGAGATTAAACAACACACTGAATGATTAATGGGTCAAGAGAGAAATTAAGAAAAATAGAAGTATTTCTGAAACTAAATGAAAAAGGAAAATACAACACAACAAAAACCTCTGGGATATGTTGAAAGCTGTCCTTAGAGGGAAGTTTATAGCTTTAAGTGCCTACATTAAAAAATCAGAAAGAACGCAAATAAATGACTTAACATTGCAACTCAAGACACTTGAAAAGCAACAACAAATGAAACCCAAACCCAGCAGAAGAAAAGAAATAACAAGAATCAGAGAAGAAGTTAATAAAATAGAAACAAAGAAAACAATATGAAGAATCAAGGAATCCAAGAGCTGGTTCTTTGAAAATATAAACAATATAGACAGACCCTTTGCCCAGTTAATCAGAAGAAAGAAAGAGCACCTCCAAATCAACAAAATCAGAGATGAAAGGGGAAACATCACAAGAGACACTAAAAAGATCCAGAACATTTTAAGGGAATACTTTAAAAACCTATACACTACCAAATTTGAAAACCTAAAAGAAATGGATGGGTATCTAAAAGCATGGAAACCACCAAAACTAAACCAAGATGAGATCAACAGCTTAAACAGACCCATAACACATAAGGAAATTGAAACAGTAATACAAAATCTCCCGACTGAAAAAAGCCCTGGACCAGAGGGGTTTACAGCAGAATTCTACCAGACATTTAAAGAAGATCCATATCTAATACAACTTAATGTATACAAAAAGATAGAAATGGAGGGAGAACTTCCAAATTCCTTCTATGAAGCCAGCATCACTCTCATACCAAAGCCAGGTAAAGATACAACCATAAAAGAAAACTATAGACCCATATACTTAATGAACATAGATGCAAAAATTCTCAAGAAAATACTTGCAAACCACATACAGACACACAGCAAAAAGGTCATCCATCATGATCAAGTTGGGTTTATTCCAGAGGTGCAGGGATGGTTCAATATACATAAGTCAAGAAACGTCATAAATCATATAAGTGGACTCAAACACAAGAACCACATGGTGATCTCAATAGATGCAGAGAAGGCCTTTGACAAAATTCAACAATTTATGTTCAGCGTCCTAGAGGGAATTGAACTGGAAGGAACATACCTCAGTACAATCAAAGCCGGTTATAACAAAATCACAGCCAACATCATTCTAAACAGAGAAAAAACTGGAAGCACTCCCATTAAAATCAGGAACTAGACAAGGATATCCACTATCTCCATTCTTTTTTAACACAGTGCTTGAAACTCTTGTAAAAGCAGTAAGACAAGAGAAGGAAATTAAAGGGGTGATACTTAGAAAAGAAGAGATCAAATTATCCCTCTTTGCAAAGAATATATATCTAAGAGATGCCAAAAATTACACCACAAAACTCCTAAAAATGATAAACACTTTCAGTAAAGTGTCAGGTTATAAAATTAATCTATAAAGATCTGTAGCCTTTCTATATACCAATAACTAGCAATCCGAGAAAGAGTACATGGAAACACTCCCTTTCACAATAGCCTCAAAAAAATAAAATATCTGAGAATAAACCTGATCAAAGATATTAAAGACTTCTACAATGAAAAATTTAAATCTTTTAAAGAAAGAGATTGAGGAAGACATCAGAAGATGGAAGGACCTCCCATGCTCATGGATTTGGAAGAATTAATATTGTGAAAAATGACCATCCTACCAAAAGCCATTTATAGATTCAATGCAATGCCAATCAAAATCCCCATGACATTCTTCACAAAATTGGAAAAAAACCATCCTAAGATTCACATGGAAGCAGAAAACACCTCAGATAGCCAAAGTGACCCTGAGCATTAAGAGCAATGCTGGGGGGGGTACTATATCAGATTTTAAACTGTATTACAGAGCTATTGTCACTAAAAACAACATGGCACTGATACAAAAATAGACCCATAGATCAATGGAACAAAATTTAAGACCCAAATATGAACACATGGAATTTCAGCAACCTGGTATTTGACAAAGGGTCCAAGAACATTCACTGGCGGAAAGACAGTATGTTCAGCAAATGGTGCTGGCAAAACTGAATCTCCACCTGTAGAAGTATGAAAATAAACCTTTATTTTTCACCTTGCACAAAAGCCAACTCCAAATGGATCAAAGCAGTGTGAAGAACCCTTAAAAAACTAAAAATGAACCTACCATTTGACCAAGTTATACCACTGCTTGGAATAATTGCAAACAATTCATCCAATTACAGAAACACTTGTACATCCATGTTTGTTGCTGTTCTTTTCAGAATAGCTAAGAGATGGAAGCAACCTAAATTTCCCTCAACTCACAAGTGGATAATGAAAATGTGGTTCATTTATATGATTGAGTTCTACTCAGCAGTAAAGAAAGATGAAACCATGAAATTTGCAGGTAAACAGAACTAGAACTGTTATATTAAGTGAATTAACACAAACTAAGCAAAACAAACAACATATGTTCTCCTCATATGATGATCCTAGCGCCAAATATTTGTAAGTGAGTATGTATCCAGACATAACTACAGGAACCAGGATAATGAAAAGGAACCAGGGAGGTAAAGGAAAAGAAAGAGAATAACAGTAGGAAACAGGTGGTAAAAAGGGAGCGATGGATAAAAATGGGGTTATTTTAATGGGAGCAAGGAGGGAGGGTTATACAAAGAACCTTGAGGATAAAGCAAAAGAAGGAGCTGGAGCAAGATGAGATCACAGGAGAATGGTATTTTTAAGGGAGAAATGGGAAAAATAGGGGCACATTAAATGGGGAAACCATGGCGGAAAAATTAGACAATGAGAGAGATAAACAATGCCTAGCTAGTTTTAAAAAATCCAACAACCTACTGACAAAGTATACATACAATCAACTCAGGGAACAAAATGTGTGTATAGTCAAGGTTTATCTGAGAACGTTTGGTTTTTGACCAAACATTATCTACATAGCGCATGGTAATTAAAAGTAAAGACCGGTGGAACTAACCTTCTTGCAGGTTTAATAGCCATACTTTAAGGCCTATACTAATCTGGTCAGAGAAACTTAGAGGACAGTTTTTGCTCCTTGTCCTCCAAGGTCAACTAGTTCCAGGGGACAACGAAGTATCTCTCAAAATGTCCTGTAACTGTTGTGAGTCACCTTTCCACTTGATCAAGGAGGCCATGGAAACCCCACCAGATGGACTTCAACCAGTGTCCAGCCTACAAAGAGGAGGGTCAATACAGGGGAAGTATTTGCTTCCAAGTGAAGCCAGCCATGTTCGAGCAGGACCTTTGACTTATCTTCACATAGGTGGACCTGGTAAAAGAAATGAGCCAGGGTCTCTTCCCATACCCATGTGACTCCTGAGGAACAGATCCTCAAACAACCTTAAGAGTAAAAACAAATTGGCTTATTTGGGAAAACTATATGGTCTTAAACACCCAAAAGGAAAGTATAACCAAAGATTAAAGTTGTCAGTGTCATTCTTTAAGAGTCCATGTGTATAGCTAAAGGCTACATAACAAGAAACAATGCCAGACAGGAGATATCTTCCTTTGAATTGTTGGCCAGGGTGGCCCAAGAGACTCCCAGATAGTAACCCAGCATAGAATTGGGAAAATGAACAGCAGACCCCAATATTATATAAAGGAATGCTGGCAACTGATTCCTGCTAGGTGAGGAAGAGCTGATCTTCCTAAACCAAGGAACTCTAGATAGGCTAAGTAGACTCAGCGGATGGACTAGCACTGGGTGATGGCTGTGGACATTGATAACACAGTGGACAGTAAAAGGGATGATAGAGTATATGGGCTCCAGTAGGGGGGGTAGCTATGGGAAGGTGACATTTGGGATGCAGGTATAAAGATGAATAAGCTTGTTTGGGAAGTTCTCTATGAAATATACATAAAATAATCAATAAATTCAAAATGAGTTATATTTGAGAAGGAGGCATAAAAATTTGCTTCATGTTAAATAGTAGATATGAAAACCATTACCACTTAAATCTACCTGATGAATTTATATCCATGCTCAGGTGCCAAGGAGCTCAGAAAAAGAAAGTAAATAAAAAAACTTTAGAAACATGTAATGTACAAGTCTTAAATCACTTTTCT
>NW_008329142.1:860910-863906 GCF_000622305.1 Nannospalax galili | reverse complement strand
ATTATAATATATTGTTATAATTGTTTTTTGTTATTTTTACCAATCTACCTAATTTATGAGTTAAACTATACAATAATTTGTATGTACAGGGAAAAAAACACCATCTATGTGGTTCAGGACTCTGGTTTCAGGCATCTACAGAAGTCTTGACACATACTCCAATGAATAAAGGGAACTACTATAATTTTTGAAAACCCAGTAAAATATTGTCCTAATAATACTGGCATAACACTGTATGTCAATTTCATCCTCTTACCTCACAGTTGTTTATAATATCAAAACTTCCACGTGAATTTAAGGCACACTCAAGAATTAAATGCAAAACTTAGATTAAGGTTGAGATTTCTTAAACCTTTGTTCAGCTGCACAATATGACAGAACCAGACCAAATTACATGTCTTTAGAATAATTCTCTCCCTAACACCTTTTTTACAAGACCTGGCTGTCTGCTTGTTTTGTGCAGCAAAATTGCATGCTCACTCATGGTTTGCTGTGTGTTGATTAACCCATATCAAGAGTGTACTTTAGTAGACAGAACAGGATAGTAAAACCACATCCATTGTGGAAGGAGACTAATTTACATTCCCAGCCGATTCAATACGTAGTATTGGGCAATTTGCTTACTTTCTCTGAACTTCAATTTCCTTGTTCATTGACTTTTACACGTAAGAGAGTTATTTACTTGTCTGTGTGTTTACTTCTATCGCTCTATCATTCTGCAAAGAGCAGGGGAAGTGCCTTATGAGACACTAACCAGAGTATGTCCAACATTTTGGCTGGACAACAAAAGATGTTGAATAAAAACTTTCCTTTTGTTTTCCTTCCTTTCCTATTTCTTCTGGGTTTCACAAAGAAATCAAAGCATCTATCTGTGCAGTAGATAGGAAGTACTCAGCAGTAGTTAACCTGAATTTTATAACCCAAACATAAGCGAGCAAAAATGTAAAGTTATTATTCTATCCTGGTTCCATCTAGTATGTTAGCTTCCTTTGGTTTTTGCAAAATTAAAATGTGTCCAATCTAGAATGAGATGTTCCATATGTATAAAGGAATGCTGAATTTCACAGTAAGAATGAAAACTGAAAACTATCTCACCAATGCATTTTATGTTGATTGTATGCTGAAATTATATTTCTGACATATCAGCAAATGAACATGAAATATTCTATTAATGTCAACTGTTTCCTTTCACTTTTCTCATGTGCTTACTAGAAAAGCTTAATATTATGCATGTGGTTCACATTTTTGGTTCACTATATTTCAATGGATGAGCCATCCCAAGTCATTAGCCTTTAGAAAATATTTGCTCACCAAGTAAATGATTTTTTTTCTGTATTTCAAATCTGGATACTTTAAATATAACAATGTCAGTGATCACATACTTATGTATTTTCAATTTTTATTAACTATACAAAGAACAGTTAAGTCCCCAGTGAACTTGCTTGTATACAATTAAGGAATCAAAAGTACAGGCCGGACAGAGTTCCACACACAACACTTCCTCCTTGCTGTGTTTTCTAAGGTAAACTCATACTTCGTGGCCACTTCAGTAAATATTCTCCATAGGTGGACATTTTCAAGGCCAGAAGTAGAAATCATATACATGACTGGATATGGATTGCTAAAGCTGCCATTCTTTTAACAGCAAACTCGATGGGCATGATTTTACTTTCACAATGCCATTTCTCCAGGAATGATCACATTAAAACTATAGGTTCAAAGATCTACTTTTCCTTTAATTTTGTCTCAAATTAGAAATGCCTTTCTTTAGCATAGTCTTCTGTCTAATCAAGTCTTGTTTAATATTTGAAGTCTTTTGTAGTTCAATTCAGCCTCTCCATTCTTGAACCTTTTTGATCATGTGTTATGATATATCCATCTGACTTCCTAAATATAATTTTTATATCTAATTGTTTCAGTGTTGACATTATCTACATATTAGTAATTAATATCTTGATTTCCTCAGTGTCTGTATGTATCTGATCTGTATGTCTGTATGTATCTGATCTGTATGTCTGTATGTATCTGATCATCTCAGCTTTTATCTAAGCAGAGAAGATAATTTTGACTAATAATGCTAATGTAAGTAATAAATAGTAGTACCAAAATGAATTCCTATGAAAATGTGTAATACAATTATAACCTAATAATGCAAAAAAATGTCCCTTCTGCATCTCAAATTCATTAGTGTAAAACTGGATTGATGGCCTTTTTTTTCTTACCGGCTTCTGGCTTTTGTTTCTGTTTCAGTGAATGATGCTACCTACCCAAGTGAGCTATGTACACACTTGACTCACTGCTCCCCACCCTTACTATTTAACCAGATCAGTCATATCTAAGTCCATCAAATCCATTCAACTACTTTGGTACCCACTGTTAAGATACTGTCTCCAGGATTCCTGTCTTCTCCTAGGCTCCAACTGAGGTATTCTAGGTTGTTAACAACATAGTTGTGAGTGAGCTCTCCTTTGCTTAAAATTCCTATGTTATTATTTTCAGGTGGTTTTGTTTTATAATAACGTGGTCCACTTATACCATTTCAGTATCAGTGCTCATTCCTCCTGCTTGAGACTGTAAGTTCATCATAGCATTGCTCGGCTCTCCTACTCAGTATTTCTTACCCTCACCTCTGGATCTTTAGGCATTCTATTCTGCACACAGAAAGTATTCATGTGATCTTACTTGGTGTGATGATTATCTTGATCAGCAACTTAAATGGGTGTATAATCAACTAAGAGACACACTTCTCTACTTTTTTCAAGAAAATGTTATTTATATTTTTAAAGCAGATATTTTAACATACATTATGGAACAAGCTCTACACCAAATTATTTACATGTATTAATTCATTATACAATCACTCTGAAAGATAATAGCAAACTAGATCTAAGACTTGTAGTCTTATCTACAATGCTGTAAAGATCCTGTGGGAAAAGAGAAGTTGGTCCTAAAATATTGGTTCACATATTTGAGAACACATCTTTTCTGATAAGATC
>NW_008329142.1:860025-860755 GCF_000622305.1 Nannospalax galili | reverse complement strand
AGGGATTAGATAAAAGCTCCCAAATACTTTTGACATTTTTGGCCTTTGGAACAGAGTATGTTGCTAAGAGGTCCAAGGATATTGTGAGTTTTAGCCAAGAAAGTGGCTACTTTTTTTGGGGCGGGGGGTCTTTTTTCCCTAACTGCCTAGCCAATTCCTACCTCCTATTCTTATCACACCATCCTCTGAAGAGGATACCCTATTTGCAGATGGGGAAATCAGGTCGCAGATCGCGCTGGCTTATTCCATGTTGAACAGGGATGTGGGGTGAGGCAATTGTAGTACCCCTTCAGTGGATTTAAAAGACTCCCAAATTGCATAACTCCTATCTCTAGGGAAAAAAGAATGTCCTTGACTGGTGAATAGGAGATATGAAAAAGAAGCAATGGGAAGGGTAATTAGCATTACAAGTTCTAAACAGGGAAGTAGAAAAAAGTCAGAAAAGGGTAATTTTCAAATGTTAGTATGAGAGTCCACTGGAATTTCTTGACAAGGACTTCCAAAAGTATCCCTCTATTGGGTTCCTCCTCGTTTTTCTTTTGTCTTCTAAGGCTGGACTCTAGAGTGATGGACTCAGGATTTGCTTTCCACTATTTTGATAGCTGTTGGAGTGGTTAGGATCAGTGTCAGTTCCCTCTCAAAGACTTCTAGATAGGGGGAGAAAACAAATTTATCATGTGTGACCTGAGGGTATGCACACTGGAAAGCCTTTACCCAGTATGAGTCATGC
>NW_008329142.1:858318-859947 GCF_000622305.1 Nannospalax galili | reverse complement strand
AGACTTGAGCCTAATGTCTGTGAAGTGTAATCCCTTGAACACTGAAAGAAATATACTGATGACTTTACTCTTGTTTATACTTTCCTTTTGGGTGTTTAAGACCATACAGTTGGCCCAAATAAGGTCACTTAAGGTCATTTGAGGATCTGTTCCTCAGGGGTCACATGGGCTTGGCAGGAGTTTCTGCCTCTTTTCTTTTACCAGTTCCATCTATGTGAAGGTAAGTCAAAGGTCCTGCTCAACCATGTCTGGCTTCACTTGGAAGCATGGATGAGATGTTTCTTCTGAGTTGACCCTCCTCTTTGTAGGCTGGACACTGGCTCAAGTCCATCTCATGGGGTCTCCATGTCCTCCCTGAACAAGAGGGCAGGTGACTCACCACAGTTACAGGACATTTTGAGAGATGTTCCATGGTCCCCTGGAACTTAGTCAACCTTGTAGGACAAGGGACAAAAACTGTCCTTTAAGTCCCTCTGACCACATTGGTATAGGCCTCAAACTATGGCTGTAAAACATCCAATAAGGTTAGCTCCACCAGCCTGGTACTTTTAATTACCATGTGCTATGTAGATAAAGCTTGGGTAAAAAAAAACAAATATTCTCAGATAAACCTTGACTAGATATATATTTTGTTCCTTAAACTAGTTGGCTAAACTATGACCTTAGAAATTTTAAGATATGTATATATTATTTTTGTCTCATCCTTTACATATCATAACAAACCTACACAGAATTTCATCACTTGCTAAGCTTTCTCATTTTTTTCTATTTTGGAAAATAGTTCCATTCCCATATCCTTTTAACACCTTTTACATTCTCATTTTCTTTTTTTTAATAATTATGAGACATAATAGCATTAACAAATAAATTTTCCATCTGTTGTGAGCATTCTTTTCCTGGGGATACTAAGCAATGCTTATTCCGTTTTAAGGTTCTAGTGTCAAGCCATTGTTTGACTAAAGTTTTACTGGGGAACCAATGAATTTACTGAGTTTAATTACCAAGATAACTAAGGGGTTGCTGAGGTGTATGTATGACCTAAGGGTAAAAAAAAGCCTTTACCCAGCATGGGTAATGCCTTCTCTTCCTAGCCTTCCCCAGGTTGTATAATTTAGCCCTCCCCAAATCCAGGAGACAATATGTGATTAGGGCCAAATTGTATACAGTTGGCTTGGAAAAGTGGCTGGATATTCTGATGAGGGTCCAATGACCCTGCTTGACCCTCCTTTAATTAGTGTCCACAACCATCAACAAGCCCAATTTTGAGGATGTTTAGTGATC
Source organism: Nannospalax galili (assembly GCF_000622305.1). NCBI lineage: Eukaryota > Metazoa > Chordata > Mammalia > Rodentia > Spalacidae > Nannospalax > Nannospalax galili. The sequence continues at coordinate 858,666 of NW_008329142.1, read as the reverse complement.
AGGCACAGCTGAAGTCATGATGATAGTAGTTATTTTATGCAGAAGAGACTGCTGTACTGCTGTACATCATCTTATTAAAAGGACATGAAATTTAAAAGGATTTGGTGCTAGGATCCATATATGAGAGAAACATACATGGTTTGTTATTCTGAGTCTGTGTTACTTCACGTAGTGTAACAGTTTCTAGATCCATCTATTTACCTACAAATTTACTATTTCATCTTTCCTTACTGCTGAATAGAAGTCCATTGTATAAATATACTACATTTTTGTTAACCACTTGTCAATTGAGGGGCACTTAGGATGCTTCCATCTCTTAGCTATTGTGAAAGAGCAGCAACAAACATG
>NW_008329142.1:858138-858290 GCF_000622305.1 Nannospalax galili | reverse complement strand
ACAATAGGATGAGTCCTTTTGGTATATGCCAAGGAGTGGTATAACAAGGTCGTATGGTAGGTTCACTTTTAGTTTATTATGAGTTCACCACACTGTTTTCCATTGAGGTTGCATGAGTTTGCAATCCCACCAACAGTGAAGTAGTGATCCCC
>NW_008329142.1:855812-857633 GCF_000622305.1 Nannospalax galili | reverse complement strand
AGGTTTGGGTTTTCAATGATGTTCCATTGATCTATGTGTCTATTTTTGTGCCAGTACCATGCTGATTTTATGACTATAGCTCTGTAGTATACTTTGAGATCTGGTATAGTAATCCCTCCAATGTTGCTCTTTGTGCTCAGGGTTGCTTCAGCTATCTGGGGTCTTTTGTGCTTCCATATGAATTTAAGGATGGTTTTTTTCCTAATTTTGTGAAGTATGTCATGGGGATTTTGAATTGGGATTGCATTGAATCTATATATTGCTTTTGGTAGGATGGTCATTTTAACAATATTAATTCATCCAATCCATGAGCATGGGAGGTCATTCGATCTTCTGGTTTCATCCTCAATCTCTTTCTTTAATGATTTAAAATTTTCATTATAGAGATCTTTGGTGTCTTTCATCAGATTTAGTCCAAGATATTTTTTTGCAGCAATTGTGAATGGGAGCATTTCCCTGTATTCCTTCTCCAATTGCTTACTATTGGTATATGGAAAGGCTACTGATTTTTGTAGATTGATTTTATAACCTGCCACTGTACTGAAAGTGTTGATCAGTTCTAGGAGGTTTCTGGTGGAAATTTTGGAATCTCTTAGGTATAGTATCATATCATTTGCAAGAAGTGATAGTTCAACCTTGTCTTTTCCAATTAGTATTCCTTTAATTTCATTCTCCTGTCTCATTGCTCTAGCAATAGTATCAAGCACTATGTTGAAAAGGAGTGGAGATAGTGGATATCCTTTTCTAGGTCCTGATTTTAATGAGAATGCTTCCAGTTTTTCTCCATTTAGAATGATGTTGGCTGTGGGTTGTTGCATATAGCTTTAATTATGCTGAGTTATGTTCCCTCCAGTCCAATTCCCTCTAGGATTTTGAACATAAATGCATGCTGAATTTTGTCAAAAGCCTTTTCTGCATCTATTGAGATGACTATGTGGTTTTTGTCTTTGAGTCCATTTATATGATTAATGATGTTTATTGACTTGCATGTATTAAATCATCCCTGCATCTCTGGAATAAAGTCAACTTGATCATGGTGAATGACCTTTTTGAAGTACATCTGTATGTGGTTTGCAAGTATTTTGTTGAGAATTTTTACATCTATGTTCATTAAGGATATGGGTCTATAGTTTTCTTTTTTGGTTGTTCTTTACCCATTTTGGCTATTAGAGTGATGCTGGCTTCATAGAAGGAATTTGGGAGATATCCCTCTGTCTCCATCATTTTGAATAATTTAAGTAGTATTGGTTGGAGGTCTTCTTTAAATGTCTGGTAGAATTCTGCTGCAAATCCATCTGAGCCTGTGTTTTTTTTAGTTGGGATGCTTTGAATTTCTGTTTCGATTTCTGTATATGTTATAGGTCTTTTTAAACTGTTTATCTCTTCTTGGTTTAACTTTGGTGGTTCTCATGATTTTAAATATCCATCCATTTCTTTCAGATTTTCAGATTTAGTAGCATATAAGTTTTTAAAATATTCCCTTATAATGGTCTCGATTTTTGGGGTGTCTCTTATGATGTTGCCCCATTCGTCTCTGAGTTTGTTGATTTGGATTTGCTCTTTATTCCTTTTGGTTACTGGGCTTGCTGTCTGTCTTGTTTAGCTTTTCAAAGAACCAGCTCTTAGATTCTGAGATTCTTTGTATTGTTTTCTTTTATTTTATTTCATTAATTTCTTCTCTAATATTTTTTATTTCTTCTCTTCAACTGGGTTTGGGTTTCATTTGTTCTTCTCTTTCCAACGTCTTGAGTTGCAGTGTTAGGTCAATTATTTGGGCTCTTTCTATTTTTTTTGTTATAATTTATATTTATTTTATGTGTA
>NW_008329142.1:811078-855223 GCF_000622305.1 Nannospalax galili | reverse complement strand
TGGTCAATTTTTGAAAAAGTTCCATGGGGTGCTGAGTAGAAAATGTATTCTTTGGTGCTTGGGTGGAATATTCAAAAGATGTCTGTTAGGGACACTTGATGTATGGTATCATTTAATTCAGATGTCTCTCTGTTTATTCTTTGTCCAGTTGACCTGTCTAATGGAGACAGAGGGGTACTGAAGTTCCCTACTGATAGGGTTCAGACCCAGACGACCCCAGAGCCAGAAACCATAAGGCCCCTGAGAGGAACTGAGTCAACCAACTCCCAGCCACCTGCAAGTTAACAAAAGTAGCTCTGGGAATTTTAATGACCCAATATATTGTGATCAGCAAAGCATGCTCCACAGACTGACAAACAGGTTTCCCAAGCCCTTAGCTGCAATTAGTTCCTGGAACCCTGTAATTGTAGAAAACATGCTTTATAATAGATGTTTTCCTCAATAAGTTTCACCAAGTACAGACCCCACGCCCTCCCTGAACAAGCAATCCCCCAAACAGCCCCAAACAGTAGAAAAATATTCTCTTTTTCCATATTTTGTCTCTTCTTTGTAAGCTACCGCTCTGCAGTCATTAGGCTGCTGGTTCTTCCTCACACCCAAGTTGACGACCAGCCCTGCCAAACCCATTAAACTCTCACTTTGCCAGAGTCCTCTTTGTTTCTTTTTCATGGTGATCCCGATACCTGCCACCTTTTTATCTAACATGTGGTGCCATGACTCAGATTTCTGGATTCTATTAGGGTCTGCTGGTAAGGACTCTGCCAGGACTAAGATGTCAGACACTGGCTACTGCACGCACCACTGATTGGGCCATAATGTCCTCCCCTTCTCTCTCTCTCTCTCTCTCTCTCTCTCTCTCTCTCTGCCCCCCCCACCCCATATTCTGCTGTCTCGCACCCTGCTGCTACCCTCCCTCTCCCTGCCATTTGGCACTCTCCTCATCACAACCTTCAGTCACTCCATGACTCAGAGCTTTGGCCACTGGGCAGCACGGGCCTCCTTGACTGTTGTGTGGCTTGGTTGCTGTGTCTGCCTAAACCCACCTGGAGGATAGACCCATCCATCCAATGCCCACAAATCTCTCTCAAATCTTTTCCTGATCTCCCCTCTCCCTCCTCTCTGTCTCTGTCTCTCTGTCTCTGTCTCTCTCTCTCCTTCTCTCCTTCTTCTCCATACCGTACAGCCATTGGATCTCCTGTTCCTCATTAAATTGTACTGGTATGTTAGGAGATCCCACGTTTTCCCCTACCTAGTCACAGGATGCTGTCTCTAGGGTCTTTGAGACACTCTCATTTTCAGGATCCTCTCCAGGAAGGGACACCTCTCTGGATGTTGGTCCTGCACAACAATTTGGCATACCTATTCCGAGTCATGGCACCATATGTTAGATAAAAAGGTGGCAAGGGTCAAGATTGCAGTGAAACAGAAACAAAGAGGACTCTCGCAAAGTGAGAGTTTAACTGGGTTGGGCAGGGATGGTCCTCAACTTGGGTGTGAGGAAGAACCAGCAGCCTAATGGCTGCAAAGGGATAGCTTATAAAGGGACAAAATGTGGAAAAAGAATATTTTTCTACTGTTTGGGGCTGTTTTGGGGCCTGCTTGCTCAGGGAGGGTATGGGGTCTGTACTTGGTGAAGCTTATTGAGGAAAACATCTATTGTAAAGCATGTTTTTACATTTAGAGGGTTCCAGGAATTAATTGCAGCTAAGGGCTTGGGAAACCTGTTTGTCAGCCTGTGGAGCATGCTCTGGCGATCACAATACATTGTACATTAATGTCACAGAACTGCTTTTGTTAACTTTCAGGTGGATGGGAGTTGGTTGACTCATTTCCTCTTAGGGGCCTTATGGTTTCCAGGTGTGGGGTCTCCTGGATCTGAACCCTGTCACCTACTATTACTGAGTTGGAGTTAATCTGTGTCTTAAAGTCCTGTAGTATTGTTTTTATGAATTTGGGTACACCATAGTTTGGTGCATATATGTTAAAGATTATAATATATTCTTGGTTAAATGTTCCCTTGATCAGAATGAAGTGACCCTCCTTATCTCTTCTGATTAGTTTTACTTTGAAGTCTATTTTGTCAGATATTAGAATTGCAACCCCTGCTTATTTCTTAGTGCTATTTGCTTGGAATATTCTTTTCCATCCTTTTACCTTAAGGTAGTGCCTGTCATTGAAGGTGATATGGGTTTCTTGCAGACAGCAAAGAGTTGGATTTTTGTTTCTTAATCCATTCTCTTAGCCTGTGTCTTTTGACTGGGGAGTTCAGTCCATTGATATTTAAGGCTATTATTGAAAGATGTGTATTGGTTGCCATCATTTTGATTGCTGTTTGTGTTCTCTAATTTTGTGTTTCCTCTTCCTCAATTATACCTTTATTTATTTTCTTTCATTGCCCCGGGGTATAGTTATTTCTCTCTCCACTCTCTGTATTGCTTCAAGTGTACTTTGAAGGGATGGTTTTGTGGACATGTATTCTTTCAGGCTATTCGTGTCATGGAAGATTTTTCTTTCCCTGTCAACTATAATAGACATTTTTCCTGATTAAAGTATTCTGGGCTGGCATCTATTGTCATGTGGAACTGGAAATACCTTGGTTAAGGCTCTTCTGGCTTTCATAGTTTGCATTGATAAGTCAGCTGTAATTCTGATGGGCTTTCCTTTGTATGTGACTTGTTTTTCTTTTGCTGCTTTCAGTGTTCTCTCTTTGTTCTGTACATTTAGTGTTTTTACTACGATATGTTGTGGAGAGTTTCTTTTCTGATCCTGTCTACTTGGTGTTCTATGTGCTTCTGTATTTGTGTGGGGATGTCTTTCCTTAATTTTGGGTAAACCTCTTCTACAAATCTGTGTAAGATCTAGTCAACACCATTAACCTGAAATTCTTCTCCCTCTTCTATTCCTATGATACGTAGATTTGGTCTTTTCATCATGTCCCACATCTCTTGCATATTCCATTCCTGTGTTTTTTAAAATTTTCCATAATCTTTGCTTGAGTGGTCCAATTCTTCAACTTTATCCTCCAGTGTTGATCTTCTGTTTTCCATTTCATTCATTGTAGCCATGAGGCTTTCCCTTGTTTCAAGTTGGCGTATAGAGTTTTGCACTTCCTCATTTCTGCCTAAGTTTTCTTCAATGTTTCCATCTCTTTTGTGAATTCATTCAGAAGTTTATCCCTGTTTTATTTTAGTTCTTTGATTTGTTTGTTCACATGTTCTTTAAATTTGTTGAATTCCTTGATCATGTTTATGACTGTTCTTTTAGATTCAGAGTCCTGGGTTATCTCTATGGGGTTCTTCTTGTAGAACTCTTCTATAGGACTAGTGGAGTTTGTTGGGGTCATAGAGTTTTGGTTTCCATTTTGTTATTATTTCATTGTGATTTGGGCATGTGAATTTCTTTTGTTGCTTATGATTTTGATATGAGAATTAATTGAAGTATGCTTCTGTTTGTATTATCCGGGTGCCTAGGTCCTTTCCTTATTTGTTATGTAAAGTTGGTTGGTACATGTTTTAGGTTCTCTCAGGTTTTATTTTTGAGGGAACTGATGGCTTCAGATGAGCTATTCAGGAACACCCACAGAAGCCCAAGTCAGGTTCCAGTCAGGTACACTCAGGCTTCCTTCTCAGGTTTGGACCCCTATTAACAGGAACTCAGAGGTAATTTGGGAATGTCCCTAAGGGGGGGGGGTGGAGATTTTGGGACTTTCAGTTGGTCTGCTGTGTTATCAGCCCCCATGCCAGAGGGAGGCCAGAACCCGACACTCTCTGGCAGTGTGCTGAGATCACAGCTGCTATACCAATTGTGGTTGGAGCCCACCCCCTCAGGCTGTCTGCTAGGATCTCAGCCTTACCCTACCAAAGCCAGGTCTGTCCTGGGGCCTTGGGAGGGGCCTCAAGAAATCCCAGGTAGGGGGATGGGTATGGCACAATTATGGGAAGTTCACCAGGCCAGAACCCGACACTCTCTGGCAGTGTGCTGAGATCACAGCTGCTATACCAATTGTGGTTGGAGCCCACCCCCTCAGGCTGTCTGCTAGGATCTCAGCCTTACCCTACCAAAGCCAGGTCTGTCCTGGGGCCTTGGGAGGGGCCTCAAGAAATCCCAAGTAGGGGGATGGGTATGGCACAATTACGGGAAGTTCACTCCCATGTGGATGCACGATCAGGGCCAAGATACACTTCTTAGTGGATCTTTGAGGGCATCCATAAGAAAGATCTGATAGGAGAAAACCGTCCCTGAGAGTAGATGGCACCTTCTGGTTAGGGTCTAAATATAAAGAGGTCTGAGGAAAAAAGCAGTTTTTTGCTTTCGTTCCTTCACTTCGCACTGCTGAGTAAGTCTATCCTGTTGCTCTTGCAGATTTTTACAACCTCCACTGACATCAGAGCCCAGCTTCTTCATCCTTCCAAGGTGGACTGAAGGCCTGTATCGCTTTTACACTCAATGTCAGGTTCATACTACTGAGGCATCCAGCTTCAAGGACTGAGAAGCTATTGGGTTCTCAGCCTCTACAGCATGTATGTGGCTATGGGTGGACCGCTACTATATCCTGCAAGCAGTCTAATGAATCCCCCCTTTATGATGCACATTTTATCAGTTCTCTTCCCTCAGAGAATCATCACTAATTGGTTTACTTTCCCCAGTGCTTCCAATCAGTTAACTTTGCATTACATGTTTCTTTAGCATTGTGTCTAGATCTATTTATAATACTTCTTATTTTAGTGCCTTATTGAAATATAACCATTATTTTTCTTCAGTTTATAACTGGGTATAGTCAGAGGTTGGAGGGAAGAGTCAGAGAGGGAGAGAGAGAGAGAAAGAAAGAGAGAAAGAGAGAGAGAGCCAGAGCCAGAGACACAGAGAGCTATACTGTTCAATTATACCCAACATCTGTGAAGGTCATTGCTGAACTATCATTTGGGAGCACTTTTTTTTGGCCTTTGCTTTTTGCTGTTCATTTGATTACAAGTTAATTCTTGTAAGTAGACTCACATTTTTGAGACAAAATTGGTTAAATAGAACAGCCAACATTTGTAAGTAAAATTGTTGCACCTAGCCACCACCACACATTGACTCTCAATGGACTACAGCCCCATACTCCTATAAACAAAATGAATTAACCTATTCTAAATAGTAGTTCCTTATTTTCATGATTCAGACAACAGTGATTGACTGAATCAATTGAATGAATCAATGAAGAAGTTAATGAATGTTGTTACACTAAATGAATCAGCCTTTGGGAACTTGGAATGGATATTAAGAATCTTTTTTTCCAGCTAAGAAAAAAAAAAGCAAAATAAAATATTAAGAAGTAATTACAGAGAAATTCATACATTAAAACAGTTCAGAAACAAATATTAAAAAGAATAAAATATTAGAAAATAAGCTTGGGTAAAATCCTTGTTTTACAAAATAGCCCAATGGAGTTAATGAGGTAGATGTTCACTTCCTCAAATCTCAATAGTAAAGACACAACCATGAAGGCTTGCTCTGTTCTCCCCTTCTATTTACACAGAAAGCAGAATACCAAACACAGGGCACTCAGCAGTCACTGGCTCAAGTCATCATTCTCAGCCAAAAAACATCTACCAAGGTGTTTTGGTCAGGCACTGTAAAACTGCCTTGGCTGACTAGGCTTTATGTGATCCCAGCCAGGGATAAATTACCGCATCTTCTTGTTACACTGCTGAACTCTCCCAGGAGAAACGGCATCAAGATTTCAACATGTCCTATGGTATTGTGCTCAAACTCATACAGTACAAGCTAATTGTGGCATAAATACTTTGACTGCTTCCTTATTCCAATCAGTAGAAGAGAGTGGTTGTTAAAACACTGAAAGAAAACATGGAACCTTATGTAAAAGGTTTAGGCAAGTGAAAAACCCCTGGAATGAGGAATCATTTCACTCTGTAAACACGGAGTTTACCTAGAAGCCACAAGTAATCTTACTGCCTACAAGGATTGCTAATGTTGGAACTGGAGTGGAGTCAGTAGTCCCACAATGAACAAGGATAGAAAAACTATGGCCAGAGTCAAGAATGTGTTCTGATTATGCATTTCATTAGTTTAGTCATTAAAGTTGTCTTTTTAAAAGGTGAAATATTTAAATACCTTATTTTCCTCTCTCAATAGTGCAAGTATGAGACCAATAACAAAGTAAAAATGTATCTGTCTAAGTAACAACCAAGTATTGTTCATCATCTTTGTGGTAGTTTGAATTTTCCCCCAAATGTGTAGGAACACTTGTTCCTCAGTTGATGGTCCTGTTTTGAAGATTGTGTAACCTTCAGGAGATGGAGTTTCACCAGAGAAAGTAAGTTACTAGGGACAGGCCTTGAGGTTTCACAGCCAGGTCCTATTTTCTGCCTCCTCTCTGCTTCCTGTCTGCCTCACCACCCTGCCACCATGCCATGATGGACTGTATTCCCTCATACTGTAAGCCAAAAGGAGCCATTCCTCTGTTCCTCTCTGTCATGGTGAGCTTTAATTGTCAACTTTATAAAGCCTACTGTTATCTGAGAGCAGAAGCCTCAACTGAGAAATTTCCTAGATCAGGTTGGCCTGTGGTTATGTCTTTGCCAGATTGTCTTGATTATTCATTAATATGGTAGGGTCCAGCCCACTGGGGGAAGTGCCACTTACCTCCAGTAAGTGGTCATGGAAATATCAAAAAGATAAGTGTGAGTCAGTGAAGAAGCCAGAAAGCAATCCAGAAAGCAGTTTCCCGCATGATTTCTGCTTCAATTTCCTGACCTTCTTGAGTTCCCACCATGTCTTCCCTCAGTGATGGACTGTGACCTAGAAGTATAAGCTGACATAAACCCTTTTCTCCTCTAAGTTGCTTTGGGTCATGGTATTTGTCATAGCAACAGAATGAAACAGAACAAGCACCCCTTAAGTTGTTTCTTGTCAGGTATTCACAACTACAAGAAAAGTAATCAATTCATCCTCTATAACTATATTAAATGATGAGGGGAGTACAACACAGCAATAAAGAGATTAAATTGGAGTTAGTTTGCATCTTGTCTCTGAAAATGTTCGAACTTAAGCACATTTTCAACCTCTTTATATCTGTTTCTTCATTAGAAAAGTAGAACCAATAACAATATCTACTTCATAGGCTCACTGTAATAATTAAATGAGCAAAGGGCACGCTGACAAATATGTAAGTTCACTATGTGACAGCCTCATGTTAATGTGCTTTCAAGCCTTTCCTGGTTTCCAGATTTTATTTTCATTGACCAAATAGTTTGAAGTATAAACTGACTTCAAGATTTCCTTATATATGGATGCGCTCAATCACTCAGCTTTTTTTTGTTCTTCTCAGTGTTTCTCAAAATGTCTTTTGCATTTATAATTTTACTTAAAAATTTTGTGTCACATTACCAAGTACAGTATCTTTCACAGAGTAAGTATTCAATATCAGTGTTAGTAACAATTTTAAAAGTTGGTGTCTCATTTTAAATTACCATAGCCCAAGTGAAAATAGCCATGCTAACAGCACAAATCCTGTTATCTACAAGAGAAATTCTCAGTTTCTGACAATTTAAATACTTTCTTTAGGGAATTTTTTTTTACATATAAAATAGTATTTTTAAATCTTCAGCTTATTTTCAGATAGTTTGATTAAAATCAACTATTATATCACTTAATATAAAGCAGTCACTAGAAAAAGAGTATTTGAAAACAATGTCACCTATTAACCATTGCTATCATTTAATTAAACATTTTACATTTAATATTGTAATCATGGACAGCCAGTTAAGCTTGTTCTAATTTGTCTTAGAATTGTGAGTCCCTTTTTGCATTGCCATGAGTAAGAACAGAGGGCAGCGGGAAGGGTACCTGAGAGAGTCAGATGACCAAAAGACTCATTGCAAGAGGCTTAATTCTGTGGTATACCTTGCCTTATGCACTATAAGGAACAGGAAGACGCATGTATGTATGTGTGAATACATATCTTATGTGTAGGTATGTTGTGTGATATATGTACAAGCATGTTCTTTAACCTGCCAGAATTTTACATTATTTTTATGACCCTAATACACCTTCAAGATAGAGTAAATATTATTAATTATATTTTATAAAACATTAAGGCACAGGAATATTAACTTATTTATTAAAGTTCACATACCTAGTGAATACCACCTTGGATATTGCATTCACAGTCTTTGAGTCATTCTGATATAGAAGAAATTAGGGGTAACCTCTCAGGGTTCTTAGTCTCATTAATTCAAAAATGGACTCAAACAAAAGCTTGAGGACAAATTTATTAGTGTTTAAAAGGAAAACCTCTAGAGCAGGAAAGCTGTAAATCTCAACAGCTGCCTAGAGGAAGAAAATAGAGGAGAGAGAAAAAGGCCATGCTTGCCTAAGCCTGACATGTACCCCACTAGCACCCAGGTGGTAAAAAGGGAAGTTTTAGGGAAAGGGTAAGGAAACCCAAATATTGGGGAAATTCAAAGTGTTGCAGAAAGTATGCTTAGAAAAGAGATAGAAGAAGAAAAATAGAGATTACCTTTTTCTGAAGAATTTAGAAAATCAGGGAGACTTACAAAGCTGTGTGGCTGTGAGCTGGTAGGCTACTAAGCTAGGAGCAGGGTCACTAGGAAGGAAAACTGCATTATCTCATTAAAAGACTAATTAATCTGCCCATCTCTTCAGCATGACTTAAGAGGAACCTGCTTTCCTAGGGGTGGTTCGATGGCCAGGTGATTGACCTGGCCCTGCTGGAATGTTAGGTCTCCACTCAAGTCAGAGATTCTATTCTCTTCACCAGAATTTGTCTCTGAATGAGCCTTTCTTGCTCTGTAATAGTTCTACTATTCTTCATTTTTATTTTTAAATTATTTTTTAGGAACTTATACATTCATTTTTAAATGTGTGTATGTGTGTGCCACTGTGAGTTTATGTGTACATCACCACATGTGTGCAGGTACCTACAGAGGCCAGAGGGCATCAGATACCTTGGAATTGAGTTACAAATTGTTGTGAGCTTCCTGATGTGAATGCCAGGAACTGAACCCAGGTCATTGTTATTTTTCATTTGTTACGCATACAAAGGAATATCTTTCATTGTGGCATTTTCATATATATTAAATAGATACATAGATATATCATTATATTTTGTTCTTAATTGCTCCTCCCTGCTGCCCTCCCCGTCCTCACCTTTTGCTCATTTGTCCTCTCCGAAGATATTTTCCCCTTTTGCATTATGTCATTACTCTCTCCTCTTCCCTCTGCCCCTTAAGACTCTTCGTTCCCTCTCATAGCTCCCTTTCCACTTTTACTTTCATCTCTCTCTCTCTCTCTGTCTCTCTCTCTCTCTGTCTCTCTCTCTCACATACACACACACACACAGAAAGAGAGAGAGAGAGAGAGAGAGAGAGAGAGAGGAAAGGAAATTGGGGTAGAGATTTAAATCTAGATTCTGTATATGATGGAAAATATGCGATATTTGTCTTTCTGAGTTTAATGTGTTTCACTAAACATAACAATGTCCAGTTGTATTCATTTTCCTGCAAATATCATAATTTTACTTGTTTCTAGAGTTGAATATAATTCCATTGTATATATGTACCTAGCCAATTTGCTATTCTATTTTGATGTAAGAAAATTTAATCCACTCTATAAATTATACAATTTTGTACTTTTGTGTTTTAATGCAAAAAGAAAAAGAAACCCTTCTATTGAATAAGAGCAGCTGCAGCAGCAGCTGTCATAAATTGAGCCATCTTAAATGCATCAAATCCCTCATTAGATTTTGAAATGATGCTACACTCCATCTTAGCCAAAGGCTCTTTTATAGATTCCCCAGGGATTATTTTGAATCACATTGTAAGCAATTTGTTTTTACTTTTCAAGTCTACTGAACTTGCTTGTTCTATGGCTTTGGTAGAGTTAAAGAATATGCACTAAAACTACGACCGGAATAGATATGAAGAGACTTGAAGAACAATGAAAAATTGCCTCTTGTGTAAGGTGTGTCTACTACAGTATGTTTCCAAAAATAATTTCTATCATCAGGTGGTATTATGGACAGATCACTGGTCCCCTTTTACATGTAATTTTCCATTTCAAAGACACCTTTCCTGAAAGAAGAAATTAAACCACTAGGTAGATTTCCATAACCTCAACAGCTGACAGTAAATAACTCACATCAGTGTTTCGGCTACATTACTACAACTTTTTGGAGAAGGTTTTCTTCTGTGTATGTCCCAACAGGTCTTTTTATTAGAAGACTGACACATTAAGCAACTGTTGGTAAGATATGAATATTCTATAAAGTTTGTATTCCTTTTGAATTGTGGGGACCAAGTGATATCATCTGCTATCTGATGTGTTTCTCCAAGTATGGTCTTCACCTATCTAAATCATGGGAACCTGGTATGTTTACTAAAATGGAATATCAGAGACCTGACACTAAATCACTGAATTAGCATATCTGTATAGAGGAGGCCCAGGAATTTGAATATGATTCATGCTCAAGTTTGAAGATCAGTAAACTAGAGGGTTGTGAGAAATTGCAAATGTAAATGTAAGAAATGGCTTGACATCAATAGCCATGTACCAACCAAAGTGTTCATCTGCAAAAGTTGCCTAATTGCTTCCAATTTTCTGTTCTGTAGTTCATTGCATAAGTCATTTCTTACAAAAGATGATTAACTTTACTATATGATGAAAGTTTACTGACTACGTGAAATTCTTCTGCCACAAACATCACCAGTACATGGCCAAAAAGCTAGCTCCAAGGAGCCTGCCTGCTAAACTACTGTGAGAGCAGCTGGTTCCCCAATGGAAGCAAGAAACGATGTAGGTTGATTGGTCTCTGAGAACAGTAGTTCAAGTAGAGCAGAAAACACTAGGTGTAATTTAACAGAACAGTCGCAGACGGAAAAGGTCCAGGTCTGAGTCCACTGAAGATCAAATTACTGCTCTGTTCACAGAGGGACAGTATTGGCAGCTCTGTGGGAAACCTCACCAAACAGCTATGCTACCTTATCTACTCAAAGGAGAGAGGAGGTCATCAGATTCCAGGGCTGCCAGTTGTTAAGCCTTTATAAGAACCACAGGAGGTGGAGGTGGAGGTGGGGGTGGAAAGGTAGGGGCTAAAGGGTTTTAAGGCAAAAAAATTCACACAAATAGTTCTAATTCCTTTGAGAACATAATCCAGGATTTATTTTCTGAAATAAAAACCTGGAAGGAAAAAATAAACACACATTAAACCATTAATGACTAAATATCACTTAGGGATTTGACTATATTTTTCTTCCTATAATAATGTATCAAGCCGAAGCCAGAATACTCAGAAAGACTAATTATAAATGAAATTGAGACTGCTAAGTATTTGATTTACTCCTGTCAAATTTACTAAGTATATCATACTAGGTTACATTTGTAGAAAAATAAATAAATCAATAAAATTAAAATAAATCTCTTAGCTTAGTCCCCCAAAGCTATTAAATAAACCAAAGAAAAAGTTTTAACCATTATAAAACAATCCACCCAGTGAAATCTTTAAAACCACATTAGAAATAACCCTGTACTAGATTAGTATCTTCTGTATATTACCTGAAGCTAAAATCAGTTACATGTTTAATTTGGTGCTTTAGTTCAACTTTCCACACAGAAGTTTGAACTTAAAATTTTAAGTTCTAAACTATCCTTGAATCTAAAGTGTGTAGAATTTTCAAAAAGTCCATTTATTTTATAAGCATTTAAGGTGAAGAATACCATTCTGCTTCTCCAGGGCCATGGCTGATTGCTCAACAGTCCTAAGTTTGTTTTACAGTTATCTTACATTTGTTTAGTGCTGTCTTCAAATTTAAGCATCTTAGGTCAAGGACCCCGTCTTTGGTGGTTTATACTTAATACAGCAATATATTCCTCTGTAAATAATTATGCTCGACACCACAAGATACTTCATTTGGACTTTTTCTTAAAAGAGTTACTTAAAGGACATCTTATAGTTGAAGCACAAAAGAACAGAATGCTTGCAAAAGCCTATCCCCATGAACTCCATCAATGCATTCATAACTATGCAAACTTGGAGTTATAACAAGACAAAAGTCACAAACAAGATTTGTTTCTTAGGAAGATGAATTAAGGTTAAAAAAATGCAATCAGAACTCCCTGACTCAGGTAAAACCTGATGAATCTGTTAATTACTGTTGTTTAGGGAGATTTTGAGATGGACTAGCGCATTTCAATGAATTGACTATTGGTTGGAGAGTTAAGGAAATAAGCAGACCTGTATTTACTAGCAGAGCCTTCAGTGTGTATTTGATAAACATGGAATTCTATTAGCATGTATGGGAGCTGTAATTTCAAACTTGGTGGGATTTCAGAAGCACTAAGAAACAAGATTTAAAACCCAAATGACCAGATTTTACAGTCTTGCCTTCTTATTAGTGGGGCCTATAGATCTGTGTGTGTACAAACATCTGGAGGTTGGCTGTGCTGTCGATGCTCTTCAGAGCTGGAGACCTTTTTGCGTGCCTGAATACTAGGTGGATTCCCAAGAGGTGCTACTTGCATTTTTACTAAGTAACTGGTGGTTCTCTGCTATGTAATACAAAAGATGATCCTAGAAGCTCCATTCAGATGCACTCTTGGTTCATCAGCACAGACTCCTCAGGTAAGAAAAGTTACCTGGGAAGCTCCAGAAAGACACTTATACTTGGTCTCCCTCCTAAGAGATTCTGAGGAATGGACTTGGATAGGACTTTAGAGTTAAAACACTTTAAAATAGTTTTAAACTGACTGAGGAGATGACTGAGTGGGTAGGAGTGCTTACTGTCCAAATATGAGTCCAGAACCCTGGCACCTACTAAAAAGCAAGGTGTGGCCACATGCATGTCTGTAACCCCAGCCAGGACAGGGACAGGAAGATCACTAGGACTTTCTGGAGGTTAGCCTAGCTCTTGGTTCTGTGAGAAGCCTTATCTCAAGGGAATAAAGCAGAGAGGGATAGAGCAGAACAGGCATACACACACACACACATACACACACACACACACCTCCTTGGGTAATTTTAGTGTGCAACCCAGCTTGATATCCACTGGGAGACATGAGGGATAATTGCTCCAAGGTCATCAATGAAGAATGTCTAAAAACCAATTAAATGACCTAGATTATTTGCACTTAAGTCTTATAGAAAGACTGTTTTTGAAGAAAACAGCAAAATTCTCACATGCAAGTAAAGAAGTAGAATATGTACTTTATCCTCAGAGCAAGGTCCTCATTACAGAAGCACTTGGGAGCTTGTTAAAATTTAGAACGCCAACACCAAGCCAACATTTCTAAAATACAATAAAGCCTGTTAACAGATCTGCCCGGGGTTTGTGCATATTCAAGTTTAAAAGGTGTGCTCATGGAAGATACATACCCACAATGCTTCTCACAGAAATACATGAGCCCTTTCTGTACTTGTCTGCTTTGCAAGGGGAGGAGGTTTTGTCAGTTCGTTTCAGTAGGAGGCCTTGGATTAGCTTAGTTGCGTTAAATGGAGCTGTTTCACTCAATTTCTTCGTCTGAGCTTCTTCAGTCAAATTGGTTTACATTGCTTAGTAAACATGACATATTGCAGAGAACTTAAAGCAATTATAGAACACAAGAGATCAACTTTTGTGAGATGCTTATGTGCTTATTTGAATATATTTTAATCACATTTTTAAATTTTCTTTTGTGTGTCAGTGTATGAGTATATATTGCCTGCATGTGTGTTAGTGCACCCATTTCGTGCAGTGCCCATGGAGGTCAGAAGAGAGCATCGGATCCCTTGGAACTGGAGTTACAGATGGTTGTTAGCTGTCATGCAGGTTCTGGGATTCGAACCCAGATCTTTTGCAAGAACAGCCAGTGCTCTTAACTGCTGAGCCATCTCTCCAGCCCCAATAATTATCAACATATCTCATGTCTCAAACCCACGTCTGAATGCCGAAGTCCTGCTTGTCACTCTCCTTAATCCTAAATGCCAATAAAGGTTTAAAGAATTTTAAATTCCGTACAAGGAGGTATTTGTCTTAAGAGATGTTAATTATTCGGTGTTCATCAATACTACTGTGGTGCTATGATTCAAAGATGAATAAGGACAATCTTTCTGATTTTAAGACCTTTCTGTTTTAATTCATTTCTGTTGCTGTAATAAAATACCCTCACAAAAGTATCATAGAGGAGAAGTGGTTTATTTGGCTTTCTTCATTATTGTGGGACAGTTCAGGCAGGAACTTAAAGTATCACATCAAGAACAGAGAGAGAATAAACACATGGATCCTTGTTTACTTGCTTGCTTTCATCTAGTTTTATTTTCCTATCCCAGAGTTGAGGACTCCCTGCCTAGGAAATGGTGCTGCCACAATGGGCTAAGTTCTTCTTCTTACAACACTTAACAGTTACTCACAGACAGGCCCACAGGTCAATCTGCTGTAAAAAATACCTCAACTGAGGCTCTCTTATCATGTGAACTTAGGTTGTGATAAGTTGACAATTAAAAAAAAAAAAACAGTCATCACAATTAGTGAGACAGAAAGGTTGAAACAAGTCAGAACTATATGTGACAAATGAGAATTCTATACGTTGATGAGGGCGTGGTAATATCCATTCTTCATGTGCTGCCTGTGGGAGTTATGAATTGCTGCAACTTGTTTTCTTGAAACAATTTGATAATATGTATTAAAAAATCATAATATATTCCTGAATTTGTATAGTTTATATATAACTTGTTGAAGTATTGTACAAGGTTCAGTAGGAAGGACACTACCAGGTTTATATTTTGAAAAGTTTACTTTGGCTCAATGTAGGGACTATAATGGAGGGGTATAGGCTGAAAGCAAAGAGATTAATTAATAGGCTGTTATAATGATCCCATGTTTTTCTAATCAAAGAAAAAATGAGACCCTGGAATTGGACCATGATTGTGTCTGGCTTCTTTGAGACCAATATGTTTCTACTCTTACCTCAGGAGTACCGATTCTGGAAATGGAAAAGGACTGTTAAGAGGAAAAGGTTTACAAATACATTTGCCATAGTTATAAGAGTGAAAAATACCAAAGTATAGGGATGGAGAGATGACTCCGTGGGTAGGATTGATTGCCTGTAGCTCTTGCAGAAGACTTAAATTATGTTTCTAGTACTCATATTTGGCAGCTCACAACTGCCTCTAACTCCAGCTCCAGAGAGTCTGACACCCCCTTCTGGCCTCCCCAGGCACTCTCATGGTTGCACACATATATCCACACACAAAAACACACAAATACATATAAAAAAAATCCTAGAAACATACCCAATATCCAAGTTATACTTAAATCATAATACACCGATTTGATAGTTGTGTATAGTCAAGTAGTATTTATGACTATTTCAGAGAAATTGGAAAAGGCATATTATGTGATATACTATTAGCAAAAACTCATGATCAGAATTGTCCAAAATCTTAGTGTGGTCTTCAAAACCACTCAGATTCTGACCTCTACTTCCTTCACTCCTGTATTCACGTCCAGTGTTTCAGCTGTTCTGATATGCTGGGTAATATTTAAGCATACAAGCTATCTCACAATCACATGCTAGTGAACAGATTTGTCTTTAAAGAAAATAAAATTTCTTTTATAATTTTTACAACTGAGAAATGCCATGGTTGCCCCTTCACTCTGACACTCCTCTCATGTAAAACAATTTGGATCTATGGAATCATTTGTTGAATTAATTACTTAGTTGTCTCTTTGTCCTCTATTAGCTTATGTGCATTAACTGCTCATAACTTCCCTGAGCCCAGTTCTGTGGGCAGAACTTAAAACTACATTCTCTCATGTGCTATTCACATTCAGAGCCTCTAGATTCCAGGGACGAGTGATTAGATGACAGTCAGGCACATGTGCTTATGTTGAACTCACTGAGTCTGAAATAGATGTAATTAACGGTTCTAGTTTCTTTTTGTTGCTTTGATAAAACACTCTGACCAAAGGCAACTTAGGGGGGAAAAGAATTTATTTGGCTTACCCTTCCAGGTCATAGTCCAACACTGAAGGAAGTTGGGACAGGAACTTGAGCAGGAAATTGAAGCAGAAACCATGGAGGAACACTGCTTGCTAGCCCACTCATCAGCTCAAGCTTAGTTTTCTCATGCAGCCCAAGACCGCTTGCCTATGAATGGTACTGCCCATGGTGGACTGGATCCTCCTACATCAGTTAACAATCAGGCCAATCTCTCACAGACATGTCCACAGGACAATCTGATCTAGGCCTCAATTGAGACTCTTTACAAATGACTCTAGACTGTGTCAAGTTTACAGAGTGAAATAGATCATTGGCTATTCAACTTATGGTAATTAATGACCTTTTGGTGATAAATGACTTCTTAGAGATACTAAACCATTACCCTACTACATATTTTAAAGCCACCATCAATACAGAACAGATGTTAAATACATTGCTCTGATTCTACAAAGACTGAATAGAAATGTTTATAAAAGAGTTATAACTAAACACTGATAAAATGGAAGTTTAATGTTCAAACATTGCCATGATGGATAAAGATTTAATTATTAAATAATCATGGAGAATAAATCTTCCTGGGCTTTAAATTGTTTAAAATAGTGCTTTTTATAGCTAAATAAAAATTAAACGTATGACCAGGCATCTCATTATTAATTTCAATGGCAGAGAAAAGATTACAAAAAGCAATGGAATGACAAGTGAGATACTCTAATTTTATTATACAATGTACACAGGTATCACATCACCACACAGAATCCCATACATATATGTAATTGTTATCTATCAAATAAAAACAAAGATACATTAAGTAATTAAACATTTTTTTATTTTATACTTCAAATCATAAATACTAAGTTTCTGCTTTCTAAGAGTAGAGATGGAACAGAGAGGAAAATAATAGGAGAAGGGGAATACAGGTGACAACGAAAGATCTGAAACAGAGCCAAGAAGGTCCTGGAGCAAATGGGTAGGCTTTCAGGATGGAGAACATGAACGCAAGACACGTAGGAACGAAGATTATGGGCAAACTGCTGTCCTTGCTAGTCACATTTTATCTTTCAGTCTAAGCCCAACCTTTCTTGCATATCTCTCTGTTTCACTCTAAATATTTTAGAAATTGCATAATGATACATAATTTGCAAAACA
Organism: Nannospalax galili; assembly: GCF_000622305.1. Classification (NCBI taxonomy): domain Eukaryota; kingdom Metazoa; phylum Chordata; class Mammalia; order Rodentia; family Spalacidae; genus Nannospalax; species Nannospalax galili. Next base: position 838,081 of record NW_008329142.1, on the reverse strand, counting down.
GCCCCCTAGAACACTTCTGTACTTCTAATGCTGAAATTCTCTAAATCATTAATTGCATTTATCTTCTGGGATAGTTGGTTTTAATGTCAACTTGCCACAAACTAGAATGGGCTGAGCAGGGAGCCTCAATTGAGGAATGTTCGTAACTGCCTTAATTGAGGTAGGAAGATCCACCTCAAATGTAGGTGGCATCTTCTGGTGGCAGCCCAGACACAAAGGGGCATGGCAGCAAGATTATTCCCTTTTGCTTGCTTGGCCTTCCCTTGCACCACCAGTTGATTTACCCTGTTCCTACAGTGGCTGATTTCCTTCAAAGCCATCATAACCAGTGTTTCCAGACTTCTATCGCTGACTAGGGACCAGCGGCTCTTCAGGAGCCCAGGCTTTTAGTACCAGATTGGAAATTCTGAGGCGCCCATCCCTGTGAACTGAGCAACCCTGCTGGGTTCTCAGATGCTCAGTGTGATTCAGCTATTGTTACAATTTCAGAGTAAGATGATTAAATAAATATATAAATCACATAGATATTCATTCTGTCAGTCTGTTCCTCTAGAGAACCCTGACTAACACATCTTCCCTCACATTGTTTTATTTGATTCTTTCTTCATGAAAATTCTGTCCTATTCTTACAGCCTTGCCATTTTCCTGCTTCAGTGCATCACATTTCAAGTTCTGGCTCCTTCCCTTGTCTTCTGAATGGCATCATGATATATAAGCTTTTAAGTCTATCTCTTTCCTTTGACATCAGCTTCTGACTTGTGGTCCACATAACTACAAGTTTTCTAAACTGAAGGCCAATATGGATGAGGCAATACTGTGTATTAGTTACTCTTCTATTGCTCTGATAAAACACCATGATCGAGGAAACTTCTAAAAGAAAGTTTATTCATGTGTTTGGTTCCAGATGGAGAGTCTATAATAGCAGGGAGACATGGTGGCAGAGATGGCCAGAGCAGAAAGCTCTGTCCACCTCTGTCCAATATCTTCAAGCATGCACAGGAAGCAGGGAAAACAAGCTGGAACAGGGGCAGGCTATGAAATCTGAAAGCCCTCCCATGTGTTTCCTCCAGCAAGTCTCTATCTTCTAAAGTTTCTACGACCCTCCACAAACACCACCACCAACTGAGAAAGTGTTCAAATACTTAAGCCTGTCCGAGATCCCACACCCTGTTCCCCTTCTAGCTTTAGGTACAGTCCTGCTTTTGTTCTTTGCGCCCCAGATCTCTGGACTACCCTTAGTCTAGACCTGCCCACTGAGTCCTGAGCCCCTGCTCTCAGAACAGCTCAATTTTCCAGTCTAGCTTATTAGACCCTTCACAGACTGACCCCACACTCACTTTGCCTTTGGACTCCTGAGACCACCCTCAACACTAGCTGTCCTCACCCCCACCTTGCCTTGGATTCCTAAGATCAGTCTTCTACCCTTCCTGCCTACTACCAAGATCAGCAATACCCTGTGAGAACCTGAAGCATACAACAACTAACCTGTTCTACTGAGCAAAAAGCAACCCAGCTGCATCAACAACATAAACAGAACCAAAACTCAAATAAACAGAGGAAAAATAGAATTCCCTATCATACATACAACCAACAAAAGACATCAATAGGCCTAAGCAGTAATGCATAAGCATACATGACATGAAAAACAAAGAGAATAGGTGCCCAAAAATCTACCAGTCCTACAGAAGTATACAACAATGAGAATCACCCTGAGGATTCCCACAATGCAGAATTTAAGAGGAAAATTATAAACATGATCAAAGAACTTAAAGAAAATACAAACAACTCAAAGGATTCAAAGAGGATAAACATAAACTTGTGATAGAAGCTCAAGAAAGTAACAAAATGAATGAAATAACAAAAAAAAATCAGGAATTGAAAAACGAATTTACAAAAGAGAAATATTGAAGAAATCAAGTCAAAATGAAAATGCAATTGAAAAATTCTGTAAGTCAAATGGAAACAACAGGAGAAAGCCTTGCAAGTAGAGAAGAAAACTTCCCTAAAATAAGGAAAGACATGCCTATACAGATTCAAGAAGCACATAGAACACCAATTATACATGACTGGAAGAGATACTCACTATGGCATATCACAGCAAAAACATTAAATGTACAGAACAAAGAGAGAGTACTGAAAGCTGCTAGAGAAAAACAAGTTATTCATAAAGGAAACCCATCAGAATTACAGCTGACTTTTCAGTGCAAACTATGAAAGCCAGAAGTGACTGGATCAAAGTGTCCCCAATTCTAAATGGCCACGGATGCCAACCCTGGATACTTTACCCAGGAAAACCATTTATCATAGCCAAAGGGGAATGGAAAATTTTCCAACACCCAAACAATCTGAAAGAATTCACGTCCACCAAACCAGTCCTACAGAGAATACTCGAAGCAGTACAAAGAACTGAAGATATGTAGGAGTATACCCAAGAAGTTACAGAAGAAAACAAAGGAAGGTATAATTACAGAAACATAAAATAGGACCAAGAACACAAACCAGTTAAAATGATAGTAACTATTCACATCTTTCAATAATAACTCTAAATATCAATGACCTCAATTTCCCAGTCAAAAGGCACAGGTTAGTGGAATGGATTAAGAAATGGATTAAGGAATTTTTTTTTTTTTGTCTTCAAGAAACTCATCTCAATTAGATACTACCTTAAGGTGAAAGGATGGGAAAAAATATTCCAAGCAAATGGTACTAAGAAGCAAGCAAGTGTTGCAATTCTGTTATCCAACAAAATAAACTTCAAATTGAAACTGATCCAAAAAGATAAAGAAGATCGCTTCACTCTAATCAAATGAACAGTTGACCACGAAGATACTGAAATCATGAACATATATGCACCAAACTCTGGTGCATCCAATTTCATAAAAACAGTATCACAGGACTATAAAAGACAGATTAACCCCAATACAGTAATGGTCAGTGACTTCACTATCTTACTATCTTCAATAGACAGGTCAACTGGACAAAGAATAAGCAGAGTGACCACTGAATTAAATGACATCATACATCAAATGGACATAACACACATCTATAGAGTATTCCACCCAAGCACCAAAGAATACACTTTTTACTGAGCAACCCATTCAAGTTTCTCTAAAATTGACCACACGCTGGGACACAAAAAAACCTCAACAAATACAAAAAAAACATGAAATAATCCCATGCATTCTATCAGACCACAATGCTATTAAACTCAGAGTAATAAAAAAAAGAAGCTCTAGTAACTACATGAACTCATGAAGATTAAAGAACACACTTCTGAATGATAAATGGGTTAAATAAAAAATTAAGAAAGAAATAAAAGTATTCCTGGAACTAAATGAAAATGGGAATACAAAATAACAAAACCTCTGGGACACTAAAAACAATTATAAGAAGGAAGCTTATAGTAAGAAGGAAAAGGGAAGTCTGAGTGACTACATTAAAAAATAAGAAAGAATACATATAAATGACTTAACAGTAAAACCCAAAACTCTGGAAAGGCAAGAACGAAGTGACCCCAAACCTAGTAGATGAAAAGAAATAACAAAAATCAGAGCAGAAATCAATGAAATAGAAAGAAAACAATACAAAGAATCAATGAATCTAGGAGATGTTTCTTTGAAAAGTTAAACAAGATAGATTAAACCCTTAGCACAATTAACCAAAAGAAAGAAAGAGCAAATCCAAATTAGTAAAATCAGAGATGAAAAGGGATAAAATCACAACAGACACCAAAAAAAATCAGAACATTATAAGGGGATACTTCAGAAACATAGAATCTACCGGATACTAAAATCTCAATGAAATGAATGAGTTTCTACATTCATGGAAATCAGGAAAGTTAAACCAACACGGATCAACAGCTTAAACAGACCTATAACAATAAAAGAAGCTGATAAAATAATGCAAAATATTCCAACTAAAGAAACCTATATGGATTCACAGCAGAATTCTACCAGACATTCAAAGAAGATCTATAACCAGTACTTCTTAAGTTATTCAAAAAACAAAACAAACAAACAAACAAAAAACAGAAGGAGAACTCTCAAACTTCTTCTATGAAGCCAATATCACTCTAATACCAAAATCAGGCAAAGGTAAAAAGACATGACAAAAAAAAGAAAAAAAGAAAACTATAGACCCATATTCTTAATGAACATAGATGCAAAGAGTCTCAACAAAATACTCACAAACTGCAAACATCAAAAATATCATCTACCTCAAACAATTTGGCTTTATTCCAGAGATGCTGGGATGGTTCAATACACCTAAGTCAATAAATGTAATAAATCATATAAATGAACTCAAAGACAAAAATTACATGGTCATCTCAATAGATGCAGAGAAGACCTTTGACAAAATTCAGCATTCATTCATATAAAAGTTTTAAAGGTAATTGGACTGGAGGGAACATGCCTCAACATAATTAATGCTACATACAACAAACCCATAGCCAACATAATTCCAAATGGAGAAAAACTAGAACAGTTTGAATTAAAATCAGGAACCACACAGGGCTGCCCACTCTCTCTACTCCTTTTCAATATGGTGCTTGAAACTCTTGCAAGAGCAATAAGAGCAATAAGAGATGGAAACTAAAGGAGTACCAATTGGAAAAGAAGAGGTAAAATTATCATTATTATATATAAGAGATGCCAAAAATTCTACTAGAAAGTGACTAGAATTAATACTTTCAGTAAAGTGGCAGGTTACACAATCAACTTATATACCAATAGCAAGCAATCAGAAAAAGCATTCAAAGAAATACTACCATTCACAAAAACCTCAAAAAAAATTTAGGGATAAACCTAATCAAAAACATTAAAGATCTCTACAATGAAAACTTCAAATTTGAAAGAAAGAGATAGAGGAGATACTAGGAGATGGAAAAACCTACCATGTCCATGGATTGGCAGAATTAATATTGTGAACATGACTATCTTACCAAAATCAATCTATGGATTCAATGCAATGCCAATCAAAATCTCTTGGCATTCTTCACAGGGCTAGAAAAAAACATTCTAAAAACCATTTTGAATCACAAAGACCTCAGCTATCCAAAACAATCTTGGGCAAAAAGAACAATTCTGGGGAGATCACCATACCAGATCTCAAATTATATTACAGAGCTATAGTCATAAAAACATCATGGTACTGGCACAAAAATAGACATTTAGATCAATGGAATACAGTATCAGATGCAAACATGAGTATGTGCAATTTCAGTCACCCGATATTTGACAAGGGTGCAAAGAACACACAATGGAGGAACGACATAATCTTCAATAAATGATTCTGGCAAAATTGGATCTCCACTTGTAGAAGAATGAAACTGGACCCCTATCTTTCATCATGCACACAAGTGAACCAAATGGATCAAAGACCTCCATATAAAATCTGACCCTCTGAAACTGCTAGAAGAAAACATAGGCAGTACCCTATAAGATATAGGTGTAGGAGAGGACTTTCTAAATTGGACATCAGTTGCCCAGGCATCAAGGTCAACAATCAACAAATAGGACCTCATTAAGCTACAAAATTTCTGTACAACAAAAGAAATAACAAAGGAAGTGAAGAGAAAACCCGCTGAGTGGAAGAAAATCTTCACATCCCACACATCAGACAGAGGATTGATATCCAGAATATACAAAGAACTCAAAAGAGACAAGAAAAATAAATGACTCCATAAAAAGATGAGCTATGAATCTGAACAGAGAGTTCTCAAACAAAAAAATAAAAATGGCTAAGAAACCCTTTAAAAGTGTTCGACATCCTTAGTAATTAGAGGAATGCAGATAAAAATACTTTAAGATTCCATCTTACTCCAGTCAGGCTGGCTAAGATCAAGATAACAAAAGATACCAAATGCTGGTGAGGATGTGGGGAAAGGGGAATGCTCATTCACTGCTGGTGGGATTGAAAACTCATGCAACCACTGTGGAAAACAGTGTGGAGAACTCTTTAAAGACTAAAAGTGAATCTACCATATGACCAGGTTATATCACTCCTTGACATATATCCAAAGGACTCATCCTACCTTAGAGATATGAGTACATTCATGTTTGCTGGTGCACTCTTTGCAATAGCTAAGAAACGGAAACAACCTAAATATCCCTCAACTGATGAAAATGTGGTACATTTACACAATGTAATTCTACTCAGCAGTTAGAAAAGAAGAAATTATGAAATTTGCAGAAAGTAGATGGACCTAGAGACTGTTATAATAAGCAAAGTAACACAAATTCAGAAAAACAAGTGATGTATTTTCTCTCTCATTTGCAGATCATAACACCAATCCCTTATATGTAACTATATATCTTGATGTAACAGCAGGAGCCAGGAAAATGGAAAGGAAACACAGAGGTAAAGGGAAAGAAAAACCTGAAAGAGAGGAATATTAAGGAACAGATGTTACCAGGGCTGAGGTGGAGAAAGTGGGAGTGTCTGGCTGGGAGGTGGGGAGGGAGGAAGGGACTGATGTACAGAGGACCATGGAGGTGGGGGAAAAGGGAACTTGGGAGAATGGGGATGGGAGAGGTGGGTGTTATGGAGAGGAGGGTGGGATAATGGGGGTGCTTGGACTGGGGAGGGAGGAGGGAGGTTGGACAGGAAGAGGAGATATGAATGGGTTGTGGGTAGGGTGGGAAGACAGAGGGAAAAGTGCTGGTTTGGGAACCCTCTGAGAAATACACATACAGTATCTGAACATTAGTGCATGTGTATACCTAGGAGCTATATGGAAAGGTGCACAATGGTAGACAGGAGAGACCTTCCTTTGAGTGGTTGTTCAGAGTAGTCCAAGAGAGTCCCAAAATAATAGAGGTTATTGCTAGAGTCCTTGGTTATCTCCCAGACTTGAAGGTAAGACCCTCCTGCTGAAGACAGGTCATACTTCAGACACAGGATTTAGAGCAATGGAGCAGACACTGACCTGGAAGTCTTTTCCCTGAGACTAGCTCTCATAGTTCTAGAGGATACTATCAAAGCTGATAAGAGAGAAAATCAATCAAGGTTCCAACCCAATCCTAAAGCTAAATAAACATAACAACGGGCACAGCTAACTACCTCTGTTGGTGTAGTAGTGTCACTGCTATCTGAGAGGTAATCAACAGCTATCTAATTGGATTAAAGCCCTCTCGATGGAAGTGAATTCATGGTTGGCCCTGTAATTATAGCCAAATATATACGGCTGGAGATTCATAGATCCTGAGAGAAAATACTATCTCTGTCATATCTCTAGACAAATGAAATTTCTTCCCATGTCCTAAATATGGATCCTTATATTTACAGACAGTTATAAAGAACACCATTCATCAAAGAAACTTCTTTTTGCAATAGATGGAAGCTACTGCAGACTTCTACAACCGGTCACGTCTGAGAGATGCCCACCCAAAGGTGACATATCTACAGCAGAACCTTTACAGCTAAGGCTCATGGAACACAGTGGAACAGGGGGTATAGAGAGTACTAGTGCATCTCTCAACTCTCACCAGTGAAGCTACCTTATACAACAGAGTGCAATGCACACAGAAGGCCACAACTGGCTCAGTTTTAGTGAATAAGAGACTACAGAGTGTTTTTCCTTGGATAGGACTCCTACATCAATCCTCACCCATCCACAGCTCAGGGAGCTTTGCAGAAGAGGTAGGCAGAAAGAGTGTAAGAGCCAGGGTTGGTCCGTGAACATAGGGAAGCAGAGGCTTTCAGGCCACTGAAAGCTTGCTCATGTGAACTTGCGGCAATGGTAGTGTCAAGTGCAAGACCCGTGCCAACTCAATCAGACAAGGGCGATGAGTGATGTGAGGGAAGTGGGCAGCAGGCCAGCCCCTAATCTGAGAACTTTAGGAGACTGATTATGGCTGGATGAGGAAGAGTAGACCTTCGTTAAGATCTCTAGATAGGCTGAATAGACTCCAGTGGATGAGCTTGTACTGAAGGACATCAGGATAAAATGCTTGAATGCATGGACTTACCTTGGAGGCCTACTGGGAGGGGGAGCATGAATGGAGGAGGGCACTAATTTGATTAATAGCTGTTTTATGAAATGTGCAAAAGCTCAATAAATATTTTTTAAAATACTTGAGCCTATGTGGACACTTATTCAAACCACTACATGTGGAATCTTTGTCCTCTTGGCTGGTGCCAAATATTCACTCAACTTTTCCAATTTTTCTCCTGACCAACATCTTCATTATTAAGAGTAACCTGAATTACACTATATACCACTCACTACTCAGAATTTCGCTCTTGTATTTATAGAAGATTCCTCTTATAATATACTTACATATAATTGTGACAGAGTGTGGAAGATACAACATATGAATGTACTACATTCATTTTTGATTCTTCAGTCTTGCAACCCAGGAGTCACTTCTTTCTGGAATAGCCATAGTTCCTGCATCAACCAAGGAAGTTCCTCGATGGTAATTATTTGCACAGGGGCACTTCAGTGGATGACCTCATTTATATTAACTTGAACATTTTCCATTTGGTGAGTAAATAAGAATGGTTCTGCTGCCAGGGTCTTATATGTTGTACTCTAAACAATGCATCAATTCTATTTTCTTTGGTCTCTAGGTGTCCTTTGTTATTGCACTTTTACACTCGTGAATATCAAAGGAAAAAATAACTTATTGTCTTTACTAGAGAAGAAAAAGTAAGCTGAAGTGAGGATTACTTCAGGAATCTGTATTAAGTGGTTGCACATATTGTAGTCCTGATGCTGGTATTAACAGTTTTTCTCTGCACCAAAGAGATTATTAAAGACTAGAGCTCATGCACATCCATCCAAAGTGGGACAGGGAAAAAGTGTGTCCTCTTCCCTTCCTTTGTGATGTGAGACTGTTTACGGCTTAAGGATGGAGCCAACTGATTTTCCCCAAATCACTTCTCATGACCTACTTTATATAGTGTTTTATAAATAGGAAACTGTTTCTATAGAATTTTGTTATTGATTATCATGGTAGCTCTGTTAAGACAGAGTAGTTGATGTTTTAAAATATTCATTTGTGTGTAAGAAAAGTGTAGCTTAGCCAGAAACCACACATTTTGGAGACTCTATGTACAGAATTTTAGTACAAGTATAATAATGTCATATTTAGAAGAATTTTTTTCAAAATGCTCTGACCACTTGCATAGAAGAGTCTTCTCTAAGCTCTCATATGTCTTTTCTTTCTTAGGTTTGTAAGGTGAGCAGCTAATATGCTGAGATTTCCTTAGGAAACAATATTTCAAGGCATTGCTCTAAAGATCTCTTCCTAGAGATAAGTGCAGCAGCATATACCCATATCCCAGCATTCAGTAAGAATAATGAAGTGGAAAGTTCTAAAAATAATAAATAATATTTGATATATTTGGCAGTTTTTATTTTTTATTGAACTTTTGATTTTTCACACAATATAATTTTACAGTGTTTAGATCCCCTCCTTTACTCACACTTTTCCATACTGTGTTTTGCCCAATTTAATGCACTCAATTATATTTATATAAGGCCTGTAGAGACAAATTTCTGTCCTCACATGTCCTTCCGAGTGGATACATTCACTGGAGCTCAGTTAACTTATCTTTGAAAGTTCCATCTTTGAAACAAACTGTCTCTCTCCCTCCTAGGAGCCATTAGATGCCAAATATTTCTAGGGTTGAGTTGGGATTTCTTAGCCTCTTCCCCATACTTATGCTGGGATTTGGTCTGATTTGCGTTTGTATGGGACTTGTATGTGTTGCCACAACTGCTAAGTTTATAACAGTTGTCTAGGAAGCTCTATTTGTGTGTGTGTGTGTGTGTGTGTGTGTGTGATCATCCACCACCTCTGGCTCTTTTAATCTTTCTACCCCTAAGCCTTGGCAGGCAGAAGTTTGATATAGATGTCCTGTTCTGGAATAATCACTCTGCAGTCTCTTGCTCTCTGCACATTGGCCAGTTGTGGGTTTCTGTGTTAATCACCATTTGTTGCATAAGGAAGTGTCTCTGGTGAGAGTTTAGAGATGCATTAATCTAGGTATATAACAACAATTCAGTAGGAGTCAGTTTAATACATAACTATTTAGTAGAAAATTAGCATTAGGTTTTCACTTATGTCTTGTGACAGGTTCCTAAGCCTGATATCAATGTCAGGTATGGGTTTTATCCTATGAAGCAGACCTTAAGTCCAATTAGAGAATGGTTAGTTACTCCCATGATATTTGTTTTATTATTGCACTGGTGGCTATATCTTGCAAGGCCAATTGTAGTCCACAGAATTCACAGCTGGATAAGGTTGATGATCAATATTTTTTTCCTTCCAGGAACATGCTTAACACCTTACAGCATGATGAAAGCTAGCCAGTAGAGACAAGGCTCTGATGTAAAAACCAACTTGATCTCTCCTTGTTTCTTCTATAGATGCATGTAGATAGTGTCTGCAGCAATAGGGTATTTGACAAATCTTAATTATCTGCAAGATGCATAGCATCATCCATTGCAGTATAGAATGGTATGTTATTACATAGAACACTTTGTCATCATGCCGATGGTAAAAAAAAAAAAAAAAAAAGCAACTTAGTGGAAAATACTACTCTTGTAAAAAATAGAAAGTTAAAACTTTTGAACTGTCAGTAAACAAAATGCTAATTTATTGGCTTAAAGGATATTCCCAACTGTAACCCTATAACTATACTCAATAAGTCAATAGCATAGAATGTTGTAAGGCTCATAAAATCATAGACATTATGAAAATTTATGTAAACCATCACTACTAGGCACAGAATAAAAAGACTTTTTCTATGAACCCAGAAGGTGGATATAGAGACATTGTTGAGAGCCTTTGTGATATGACAGAACTCACACATATTGTATTCTAAAAACATTTTTTGATTAAAAGAAAGCACTGTCCTGGCATCTGTACTGAGTTCTGTCTTTTCAAATAATGAAAGAGTAAGTGTTCCTTCCTTCAGTAAGTTCCGTGGGCGTGATAAGGCATGGAGATAACATTATCAAAGGCAGTTCTATGGATGGAATTACCTTCTCCCAACGTCTGTACATTGAAGCTCTCACCGCCAATATTGTGACATTTGGTGATGGGTACTTTCTGAGGTAAACAGCTTTAGATGAAGTCCTAAGTGTATACGTTTCTTGATTAGGTTAATGCTTTTAGAACAACAGACACCACCACGACATGGAAGCTGCCTACCAGACAGGAAGAGTTCTCAGAAACCAGCCTCATTGGAACTCTGAGATCAGATGTCAAGCCTCAAAACTCTGACAAAATAACCCAGAACACAGTTATCTGTTATAGCAGCCCAAGCTAAGTTTATCATCCAATAATCAATGACCAGAAAAATGGTCTGAGTTACCTGGCTTTATTTATAGGAGTGAACTTATCCCAGATACAGAGTTATATATCAAATATATTTTTATAATACAATGAGGCAGAAATAAAACTCCCAATAGGACAGTATCACGTGACACCAGTAGAAGTCTTTAAATGCTAAGTTCTTTGCTAACCTCCAGGATTGCTCTAATCAGGAGGAATAGCATAGATCCTATGTCATATGCTATAACCTCATAAACTCTGCTGTTGGCCAAATTCCCAGCAGCTCATTTCCCTCAGGTTTATAGTGAGACCCCAGAGGCAGCCTTCTTAACCCACAGAAACCCTCAGTAAGCACGCAGCTCTAAGGAGTTGTTGCCAACATTTTCTTAGCTTTTATATAAATATGAATAAGATTAAATGTGTCCCAAAGGTGCAACAAGCCCATTAATTCTGCTGCTGTGGCCAGCTAAATGGACTGGGAATCACAGTAACTAAGGTGTCTTATCTATTCCTTATCCTCAGCCATCTTGCTCTTTAAGCACTAGATGGTAACGACTGAAAGACACTCTCTTATTCTGAATCTTTGACACCCGAGGCCTTACCCTCTTCTAACCCTTATATTTCTGTAGTTTCCATTTAATTACTTTCCTGTAGCATTTGCCTTCTCTGATCCCCACGACAGATCGATCTGTTTATTTTTCCTTTTTCACTCATTTAAAAATATTTTTTGGCTTACAAAGTATTTTCTATTCATCCATTAACTTCAAAGCATACAGGATTCTTGGTTGGAAGATGGAAATGTTCGCATCCCTTTCTTATTAAAAATGACCTGTTTCTTCTTCCATTTCTCCAAGAATGCTCATTTCCTCCCATGAGATCCTATGTAGATCAACATTTTTTTTCACTTTCTAGTAACCCTAGTAGAAAAATATTAATGACCAAGAATGGAGTCAGATGCTTTTTATGAGAGTGGGAATGAACGAAGAAGGGAAGGGATTCATCCTTTAGCACTTAGAGCTGATGACTCCTTTGGTACCAAGCATGAATCCAGGATGGATGGTGATGGCGTTCTTTCACTACTACACACACACTGATAAATCTCACATCCTTTGGACACCAAAATTTAAGATGCATGCTTGTAAATATTTTTCATATAAAGAGTATTGTGTTTAAAAGGATTTCCTGAATTTGTACCATCTACAAATGTGCCTAATTGCAATAACATTGATTAAAAATTGACTCAAAATCCCTATAGGCTTTCAGTGTGTGATTCATCATAAGAAGAAAAAAATTACAGTATTAACACTTTTATTTAACAAAATAAAAGCCATGTTTTAATATGCATGCAGAAGTTAGAGGATGGCTCAGTAATTAAGAGTGCTGACCATATTTACAGAAGACCCAGGTTCAGTTCCTAGCACCCATATGGCAGCTAACAATTGTCTGAAACTCTAGTACCAGGGGATCTGACACCCTTTTCTGACTTCCACAGGCACTGCATAGTACAGGTATCCCAACATACATGCAGGCAATAAACTCATATACATAAAATAATAAAAATAAAAACAATATGCGTGAAAACCTTCAGAAACTAAACATTAAAAAATATGGGGAGTTGAAAGTTGCTCTTGAGAATAAAGATTCTTTAATTCCAAGCTTGATCTTTGGCCTTTTGTCTAAATAAGTAAACATCTTAAACTAATTATTAGAGTTTTCATTGAGTAAATTTTTCTACCTCCAAAAATTTGAAATCTGTCATGGTGAAGGAATGCAGAGTGGTTAGAACAAGATGTGTGTTCCAAAGCTGGCCTTGACTTCACTCACTTGTGTTGTGACATTGGTCAAATTATTTCTCTAGCCTCCATTTGATTATCTATAAAATGTCATAAAGCTATATCTATTTCTTAGAACTTAAAAATTTTGGAGAAATTAAGAAGTTAATACACATTTAAAACTTAGAAGCAATTTAAGTACCTAAGAATGACTTGATTTCATTATGAAGTCTATTTTTGTCACCTCCTTAAAGCTATTTCAAGTACCTGAGACATATTTTGTATCTTTCCTCAGTCATTTCAAGTTATAAATTCTTCAGATCTTAGCCCTGTTTAGCAGTTGGACAATCTAATGAGCAATGTCCAAATGTGACCATAAGAAAGACATCTAGAATTAGAAATTACAGTTTTATTTTAACACTTTAACCAAGTTGTAGTTATTAATCAAGAAACTTAGTCATTAATTTCAGCATCTGTGAAATGTCCAGCACAGGGGTGACAAGGCTAAACAATTTGACAGCATGAACTTCAAGTTGTGAACACTGGTTATACAAATTGCAGATTTTTAAAGTCAATAAAATTAAAATCACAATATTTTCTACTTGTGGTCATTTGAATTAGAAAGGGCCCCTATAGATTTGTACATTTGAAGACTTGGTTCCCAGTGGGCAGCACTGTTTGGGAAGACTATGAATTCTTTAGAAGGTGCGGCCTCACTGGAGGAAGTATGTCACTCAGAGCAGGCTTCAGTTTTTATAGCCTGACCACACTTCCTGCTCTCTCTATCTCTGCTTCCCAGTCAAAATAAACCTTTTCCTCCTTTAAGTTTTTTTTTTTGATCATGGCATTTTACCACAGCAACAGAAACATAACTAATACAGTACCTACTTAATGATCATAGTGTTAATAGTTATGCAGAAATGAAGTTAATTTTGAGGGCTAGACAGGTGGTTCAGTGGTTAAGAGCGATAGCTGCTCTTGTAGGGAACTCAGGTTTGGCTCTTAGAACCCACAGGCAGCTCACAACTCTCCATAACGCCAGTTTCAGGGGCTCTGGTACATTTGCTGATCTCTGAAGGTATCAGTCAAAACTGTGGTACACATATATACATGCAGACAAGCATTCAAACATATAAAAAATATTAAAAAATTAATTTTGTTAACATGGCTTTTATTGTACCATTTCAAAATTTAGGGTTTTTTTTTTCCTGTTCAACACTTAGTATCACTACCAATGCTTTTATTCTAAAACTACATAGCATTTTGACGAGCATGCACATTTAATGTATTTTAATGGATTATTTAATGATGATGATTGGAATCACTGTTCCACATACCCACAAAAAGAGTTGGATTAGGGCACAGGGGTTCAGATGGCCTTTTTTATTTATGTTTCTCGTTTATTAATTTTTGTTCATCTTCCCTTCTTCAGTGGAGTTCTGTGAGTGCTTTGGGTTCAGTATTCCACAGTCGGGTGTTTTCAAGTGCAGGGCTCAGGGAAGGAGATTATTAGACAAACTTGATCTTGAGCCCATCAGTTTCCTTCCTTGAATGGTCTGAAAATTTTAATACACACAGGAGAAAGAAAGATTTAAAATTTTGAGACAGGAGTAAAGAGGAGATAATTCAGATGTGAAGGCCTTAGAATTAAGATGACATTAACTAAAAATAAGGATAATAACAGGGGAAAAAGATGAAAGAAAGAACTTTACATGTCTGAACAATTTTGGATACATCTGACCTATCATTCTCCTATGACTATCAGATTCATGACTGGTGCTGGGGAACAGTGATAATCTGCCTTTTATTTCAGTTTTTTGGCTGATGCTTTTTCATTGATTCAGCATGTCATTATTTTAGCTTATTCCCTGAGCTAAGCAATCATTCTATTAAAATTGAAAATTGGAGAAGGGAGAGATGGTCACCAGAATGGAAAAAAGGCATAATTCCTAACCTCAAATTATTTGTAGTCTGGTGAGAATACTGATAAGAGTTCAGAACCATTATGATAAGTAAATGAATATAGTCCTAAGAGTGCATAGGGGTCGGGGGATGATGAGTTCTGCCTGGAGGTTCAGGAACATTATTTAACACTTCAGTTATTCTCTAGGGTCAATGATGTTCTTAAGTGCCAACCTGAAATAAACTGTACTTTACAGGTCTGAGGCAGGCAGGCATGACGTGATCTGCTGTTGGAGCCCTATGCCTAGCATTCAGTGAACATGGGTGGAGACAAAAGACGTAGAGAGGTAGAGTAGCTGAGGAACTATGTGTCCAAATAGCTTTAATATGTCTCTTTCATCTTTATGCTTTTCCTCCCAGCATATTCTCATGTATGACTAAAAGAGAGATGCTTAGTAGCTCCCATATCTGGTTCTGAAGAGCAATGCATCCTTGTGGCTCTGAGAAGAATGGTCAGCAGTGACTTGGGCATCTGGTAGGGTCATTTTCTGACTCTAAGCTGTAAGCCTGAGTAAGATGTGTTGTCATCAAGTGAGTCAGCAGGACTGGGGTCCATTAAAGGATTAAATTATGTCACAACTAATAATTCCAGTAAATACTAAGCATTGCTTAGAAATTATTGCCAAATGGACTTTTTTAGTTATATTCTTGAAAATTACATCTATGCTGAGTTGGGATAGATAGGCAGTCATATGTGCATGTACATGTGTATGGATTAGAGTTGTGAGAATCTGATAAGGCCACTTATTTCTTCTCTGGTGGCAGAGTGTGACAAAGGTTTGGTCCTCCTATTTCCTTCTCTAGCCTTTACAAGTAATTGATCTCTTGTGCATTCTAGTCCAGTTTGAGCAAAATTCTACAATTCTCTAGAAAGAAGCTGAAACCCAGAGACTTCACTGCCCACCTCTTGCAAAGATTCATCCAGTAACACTCCTTGGAAAGTCTTCCTTCCAAGCTGTGTGAGAACATGGAGTAGCTTAGAAGAGAAAGAATCCTATATGAAAATTGGGCAAGAAGTCACCAAAAGAGATCTCATTTGCATACAAGCACATAAACACAAATGGTCACAATAACTAATTGGTTTCCAAACACATTAAGAAGTAACTCAGTTTCCCACAGCCTAAAATAGTGTTAAACTAAAAAAAGGGGGGGATTAATATATTAATTTGTACAATGTGAATATATTCTTTGTTGGCATCTTATAAAAAGTCCTTAAATAACTGTAGTCTCAGAGTTCAGCACCAGCAGCACCAGTCCCGTGTAGTTCTCCTGAAAGCTTTCAGCAGTAAATCTCTAAAAATGTCCACTTAAGCAGTAGAAGCCATAAATACTTCGTGAGAGCAATAAAATACAACAGAATTTTGGAAGTTATAATTTTAGTAGATATAATTGCACTATAAAAGGAAAGCCTCTGGGACCCAGAATAAATGTAAAGCTATGTCTGAGTGAACTGTAGTGCTAACCCATCTGCAAGTGGTAAATTATCTTTACTCCCAGGTGTGGTACATTATCCAAAGGGTGTCCGGTGATTAAAGGTAAGAACGTGGCTAACATCCAAGGGAACACTGAACATTAAAGATGGCTGGAAATTGTCAACAGTATCCCTGCAAGTTTGATTCGCTCCTATTTGCTGTTAGCCAGACCCAAAGATCAGCAGATTGTTGACGATCAGTTCCTGGCAGGTACAGGCATTTTAGTGAGAGAGGCCCAGACAATAATCTGGTTTTGGCTTTTCATTTGCCCCAGAAGAAGTTCATACAAGATGAAAGTAGAGTGATAATCTTATTTTCTATAATCCCTTCTGGCTTCCACAAAACGCAGATGCACAGAGGCCATTATCCAAAAATTCCACTGATGATGACCAGCAATAGGGAAATTTCATTATAACTATTGTTTATTTCTGATACATTGTTCATTATCTTCAGTGCACATGTGTATAAATGATATTTTGCATTAAATCTAGGTATGTCTTAGAAACACCTACAATATTGAATATATATTTATTGATTTCATAAAATTTCTTTCCACCCTATCCTCCCACTTACATAGACATAATAGTGAATTAGACATAATGAATTCTGTGCGTTTTTAATGTCATTATTATTTCATGATTGCATCTACAATTTGGAGAGATTCTTCAGACTCAACAATACCCATATTCTTTGTTTTTGTTTTTTTTTCTACGAAGTTGAAGTTTCTGCTAAGTCCCAACCTGATCTTAATTGGTACAGGCTAAAGAATTGAGGACTGCAATTTTGTCTGAGGATGGCAGCAATAAGAAAGTCATATCTGAAGAACAGACGAAGAAAATTTGTTCCTGCAAAGAAAGCTGAATGTCCAAGTTTTAATCATCATTTAATTGTGACCTATTAAAATGCCAAATCACTACAGTATTGTGCTGTCTTCACAGCTTAAAATAGTCACTGTGAAATAGTTATTCCACCCATTTTCCCATCTGAAAATAAGACATTGTACCTTGTACTGTTGCTTATTACTTTTTAGTTTTATCGTTGTGTAACTGAAATGTCTGCCTCCTGCATTTAAGGGTCACCTAGTTTATTTAGAAAAAAAAAAAAAAGAGTGAGTGGGCCTGTCTCCTGTCAACTCCTGGGTCACTGATTTGGCAGCTGCTGTTATGTGTACTTTTACTTGGTCTTGCTTTCTGCCTGGCTTTTGGTCACTTTCTGTTTACTACTATTTACTACCTGGAACTTGGGTCTTCCTTGGCAGTGTAGAAGGGCCACAGTTCCCATCACAAACCTGTCACTTTGCTTCTATTATTACTAAACACAGAGTTTGTACCTTATGGATTCTGTTGCAAGTTTGAAGATGGTTGTGAGTAAAACTCTCCAGTTCTCTATAATAATAAAAAAAGGATGATAAAACTGTTTGAACTTCACATGGGTTGATTTTGCCTATGGTCTATTTTTAATCTGCACACTCCTGAGTCAAAATAATCACCACACAGGGCACATCCCAAAGGCTGAGATGGAGTCCAATGTTTGCCCACGACAATGAGTGGGAATTAGATTTGGGAAAAGGAGCTTCAAGGAAAGCTCTATTGATCAGCAGCTTGAAGTCTGGTTACCATTCATGCCTCTCAGCCACAGTGAAGTGAAGCTGGCAGTTGTTCTTGTGTGAGCATTTTGTTTTTGCATACCCAGCATCATTCTCCTTAGTCGTAATGGTACCTTGAGTCTCCTTGGGGATCAACACACCCACATCAATTCCTTGTGGTTAAGATGGGGATGACCCAACCCCTGGAATCAGAGGTGAGCTCATGACCCAGATCTGGACAATTGGTATTGTGATCTGATCATCCTGATTGGTTAATCGCTCTGCCCTAATCGAAGTAATCCCAGGAATTTCTGGAGCAACTAGAAATGATATGAAGTGTGTTTGTGTGTGTGTGTGTGTGTGTGTGTGTGTGTGTTTCCAAAAATACTGTCAGAAAAAATGAAGTAAGTCTAAATTGCCATCAGACACCACAAAAGCATGAAATTAGAGCAACTGAGAGAAAAACAGACAAGATGCTTGAAAGAGATCCCTGTGATCTTGATAGTCAAGACCTTGGGTCCAGCCATCTTAAAAATTGTAACTGCTAGAATCTTAAGTATGGGAACTAGTCTTTTTTATATACTTATTTTTTCAATTAGACTATTTTGATTGATTTCTTGCCAAATACAATCCATAGCTACTTCAATAACATATTGGGTTTTTCTAACTTATACCAGCTCTTTGAAGATTAACAGAATATATGTACTCCTGAGTGTACACTCATCTCTCAGTGATAAACTGCTAATTAAAAGCTGTTGCTGCGGCTATCAAAATGGCTCAGTTGGTAAAAGTCCTCACTCCCAAGCCTGGTGACCCGAGTTGGATCCCTGGGACCCAAATGGAAGAAGGAGAAAACCTATTCTTACACGTTGTTCTCTGATCTCCCGACCTCCACATGCATGCTGTGGTGCGTGTGTGGGGACACACACACACACACACACACACACACACACACACACTCACACACTAAATACATAAATCAATGTAATTTTTTAAAAAGTTGTTGCACTCTAAGTCCATACTGAGAGAAGCATTTGTGAAAAGGCGCAGATACTTGTGTAAACAAAGATGATAGTATTTCACGTTATCATGTAAAAAGTTTCTTATTACCATCTAGATAATAATCAAACATCTCACTGACACAAAAGCAATGAACTGGGCTAGAAATCCAAGACGAATAATGCTACAGGTTTCCCTCACTGTACCAAAAGCTAACTGAAATTAAAATTCAGATTTTAAAATCTGATGTCAAATCCTTAGGCCAGCAACCGTTCATTCCCCACTTCTATTTCTGTAAGCAGAAGATCACAGAGCACAATTTATTTGGGGGACTAGAGAGATGGCTCAGCGGTTTAGAGCACTGGCTGCTCTTGCAGAGGACCTGGGTTGGATTCCCAGCACCCACATGGCAGCCAACAACCATCTGTAACTCCAGTTCCAGGTGATCTGGCACCATCTTCTGACCTCCGTGGGCATTGCACAACATGGGTGCACTTACACACATGCAGGAAATACATTCATATACACAATAGATAAATAAATATATTTTAAAAATTATTTTCATATTCAAATTACTGAGATAAAGGAGTAAGGAAGAGGCAGGGCAGAAGGCAGGTCCTTCCAGCAAAAATTTGAATTTAGGCAACTTTTGCTAATGTTTATAAAGAACACAAAAAACTACTTAGATTTTTTTCCAAATTGTTTATCACCTTTTTCAATGCACGTATATTTGTCCCTATGAGAAGAGAGTGGTTTATATTAGATAGAAATAAGCCAATAGAGGAAGGGAAAGTTGAGAAATCACTACACTACTGTAGAACAAATAGCTTTTGTTGAAAGGTCTTTATCACTGATTGAAATATATGACTTAATTATACTCAACTGGAAGGGAAAATGAGTTCGAAATTTTGTTACTTTATGTGAGAATATTTGTCCAAAGGCTAAATATTTGGTTAGTTAGTTTGGTTAAATGTATTATCAGCTCCTGGTGCAGTGTCTCTATCTGTACATGGTGACAAAGGAAGGAAGAATGAATTAAAAGTAGAATTTCTATTTGCATGTAATAAATCACTCCTATTTCAAAAGACCAAGTATAGAGTTTGCATTTACCTCATACCAAATACCACAAAATTCCTTATGAATTCTGTGATGGTTAAGCACCACCCCTGCCTCCAGAATCCCTGGAGTCAGGATGGAAATTGGTTCACCTCATTAATAGTTAGAAACCCCTCAGTGCAGTGCACATCCTCAGTGAAACTATATATTTCCTTTCATTGTCTTTCAAAAAATCAAATGTTTTCCTTAATTGTTTGCCACCTTATTTTTGGAGACAGAGTCTTTACTATTTCTGGAGCTTGCTGATTTGGTTATACTGGCTGACCAGCAAGCCAGGGATCCTCCTGTCTCTACCTCCCCATCCTTGGCATGATAGGTACACACCACTGTGTCCTGCTTTTTACTTGGATGCTGAGGATCTGATTCAGGTCTTCATGAGTCTTCATCAAACATTTCGCCAGCTGAGCTATTTCTTCAGGCTTGTGAAATATGATGCTATGATACATTTTATTTTAAAATTTTATAAAGAATTTTCCCATTAAACTAGTCATAAATGAGTTCAACTTATAATTATTTGCCCTTTTGGTTTTTGATGATAAAAATAAATGTCTCATCACGTAGATATGATGGTAAACTGTTTTAAATGTCTATATTTTTCAAGTTCAGGTAATAGAATATTTGTTTCGTAAATTTTGGATGAAAGTCCTTCAGTAATCAAGTTGAAATGTTTATTTTCTTAATAAATCACTTTGGTAATTTTATATTGTTGTTATGTAATTATAACATTCTATACTAGACATATATATTTGTCATATTTTATTAACATTTTCAAATAAGAAAAACATCACTTCCTTTGTATCAATCCTTCAGTGGAAGTTTTACCTTAAAGGAATATGTCAGGTTGGTTAATACCAGAGACTCCAAAAGCCAGATCGCTTATCAGTGTCTCCTTTGGTAAGTATTATCCATGCCCCAGAGTCTTCATTCTTAACATGGGCCTGTTGGCCGGACATGGTGGCACATGCCTTTAATCCTAGCACTTGGGAAGCAAAGGCAGGTGGATCTCTGTAAGTTCAAGCTGCTCTAAATATTAAGTTCCAGGCCAGCTGGGGCTACTGAGAGACCCTATCTCAAAAAGACAAAAAAATGGGGATGATGATCACAGGAATATCACATATATCATAAATTCACTGTGAGGATTAAATGAAAAATGTGCTACACAGAGGGAGCACTTACAAATCCTAGCACATAGAAGGCACAGCTATTCCTTTATCTACAGAATAATAAAAACTCAAACTTAGAAGAGTTCCAAGACAGAATTTTCATCTTTCTTTTATAATCTCTTTGCCAGTATAATGTACCACATGCTCAAAAAGTTGTGAAGTGCAACTTACTACCACTATTCTGCAGTTATTCTTTCCATCATCTACACTGAATTTATCAGAAAGTCTAATTAATCAGTTCTGAATTGAAAACCTCTTCCCAATGGGCCTCTTTACTGTTTCCCCCATTGCTGACCTCTCTAATGATCTCATAGGTACACACTTGTTCCATATAAATCTCCTTCATCCCACAGCAGCCAACATCTCCTCCTTAGAAGACAAGTTAAGTCAAAATATCTCACCACTAATCATTCTCTGAATTTCTCTGTAACAGAAAAAAATTCAAATACTTTATCCTGATCTAACAGCCAGCATATGCATATACTGGCCCTACATTGCCTCATCCTTACTCACTATCAGGTCCTGCTTACCCAGTTCACAGTGTAATCTTGGTTAGATGGTCTCATGTACACTAGGTTGGCTATTTCCTTGATCCTTGAGCTGTTTGCTATGGCTAGAATGTCCTCAATGTCTCAGGTAGCTGGGTTCTTCTTTTCACTTTGGTCCCCATCCAGATATGATTTCAGAAGTCCTTCCTTAACCCCTCATCCTAAAATAGCCCCTCTGTAATGGTTTACTCTGTTCATTTTTGTGACACAACCATCAACTAGGATCTGAAAGAGTATCATATGTTCATTATTTACATGATTATGGCTTTTTCCTCCTTTGGAAACACAAGGGTTGCAACTCAACCTTTCTGTGACCATGCACAAGCAATCAGTATTCACTCAGCCATTATTTAACAAACACCTCTCTCATTGCCACATTTTCCTTCATAGTGACTTCTCCTTCCTTTCACATTGTGGATGGGATCTGACCTCTGATGTCTTGGGAAGGCTTTGTCTTTTCCTGTCTTGAGACTTCCACTTGTTTTAAATGCCTCCCCAGGCAGAACAAACATAGGCTACCCAGGACTTCAAGATTTGAGTAGAAAGTAAATACAGACCTTCAAACCGTCAATGTCTAGCATGATGGCATCCAACTCAGCAAAGGAAAAGCAGGATTTGAGATGAGTCATTATCCTTATCTATATCTTATCCAATGGAAAAGAACAGAGAAACCAAAACACACAGCGTTATACCTGGTAGCAATGAGATAGGAAGTATAAACCAAAGAACTGTATACAGCCTACCCAGACATTGTGAAAAGATCTGCCTGATAATTAGAAAATATCAAAATGCAGATGTCTCTGCCCACAGTTCAATGGGGCACAGCACAGTAAGGATCAGCTAAATGGCTGGGTTAAAGAGGAAGTGCAGGTCTACAGAGTCACACCGCAACATCAAAAGGATCATGTAAACAAACCCAATTGCCACTCATTCAATAAATGCACTCTGACATGAATGTTAGAATGCAGTGACTAAAAATCTTGAGTAGAGTTAACCACTTGTATCAGGCTGCTTTTTCATATGTATTGTTGGATGTCAGGAGCCACATTCTTCTGTACCACACTTTCCACCATCCCCTGTTTTCGCTACTCCTTCTTGAGTGTGCCCTTCAATCTGAAAACATCTTTGAGCTCAGAGAAGAGATAAATTCAAATAAATGAATTTTCTTTTGTCACATTTCCTTTGAGAGAGGTGCTTTTCAGACCATTTCCAACTATCCCATAAAAACCTCACTTATCAGTGGTACAATACATACATTATAGCATGATAGTGATGGGCTTGTAATAAGCCTGAAGTACTAGGCATCCAGAAATTATCTCCTTAAAGCATTCAGTGAGAGAAAATTCATTTAACATTACTCCAGAAAAATTTAACAATTTTGCATTTAAATTCAATAATTTATTGAAAGGCCTAAGTTTAGAAATGTGCTCAAAATTCTTTGTTCTGAATAACACTGCAATAAAGAAAAATGAAATCATGAAATTTTCATGTAAATGGATGGAATTAGAAACTGTTGTACTAAGTGAAATGATACAGACTCAGAAAAAAAATCGACATATATTCTCCCTCACATGTGGATCATAGAACCAAATCCTTTTAAATTCCATGTTTTTTAATAAGATGATGATATACAGCAGTCTCTTCTGCACGAAATAACTACCATCATTACAAGTTACCAAGGGAGAAATGAGGAAAATGGGGTATTTAACCATGAAAGGGAAGAGAGAGCATTATAAAAGTAACCCTGGGGGTAGAGGAGAAGAAAGAGCTCAAGGGGGGGGTGGATAATAGGAGATAAGTATTATTAAGGAATAGGAAAATGGGGGTGGTTAGACAGGTAGAGAGAGGAGAGAGATAAATAATGTTTAGGTGGTATGAAAAGCCAGAGGGAAATGTATTAGTTCAAAAGCCTCCCCCCAAAATACATATACAATATATGTATATGAGTGCATGTGTATCACTGGAGGCTATACAATAAGAAACACAGTTCCAGACAGGAGAAACTTCCCTTTGAGTTGTTGCTCAGGGTAGTCTAAGAGATTCCCAAAATAACACAGGTTATTGTCACAGCCCTTGACTTCCTCCTAAAGCTAGAATTCCTATTGCTGAAAAAAGGCATGATTTGGACTTGGAGCAATGGAGCTTGAACTGACCTGGAGGTTTCTTCCCTGACTACCAGCTCTCACAGTGTCAAAAGATACTATGCAAGCTGGTGAGGGAGAAAATCAGCCAATGGTCCAACCTCAGTTGTATAAACTAACAACTGCAATAATGAGGAGACAGTGAACTGTCTCTATTGGTGCAGTAGTGACACTTTTATCTTGGGAACAATGAATAGCTATTTGATTGGACTTACAACCCACTCAATGGGAGGGAATGGATATGAAGTACTGTAAACATAGTCAAATACATAAGGCTGAGCCATCATAGATCTTAGAGAAAAAGCTATGTCTGTCACATCCCTAGGCAAATCTAATTTCTTACTATATGCTAAATATATGCTAAATATGTATCCTTATATTTATAGACAAGTATAATTTTTTTGCGACAGAGACTATTACAAAGTTGCACAACTGCTCAAACACAAAGAATAAATGTCTGTGAGATACCCAGTCCTCCCATTTACAATTAAACCTCTATACCTAAGGCTCATGGAACATAGTGGAACAAGGAGTAGAGAGAATATTAACGCATCTCTCAACTCTCACCAGCTGAGCTTACTCATACAACAGAGGGCAATTAACACAGAAAACCACAAATGCCCAAAATATAGAGAATAAGAGACTATAGAGTGACTGTCCCTGGATAGTACTTCCATATTAAACCTCAGTTACTCAGGGCTCAGGGATCATTGAGGAAGAGGGGGTGGAAAGACTATAAGAGCCAGGGGTGGTAGATGACCACAGGGAAATAGAATTCTCCAGTGGCTGGGAATTTGGTCAAATGAACTTGCAACAATGTGACAGAATGCACACTCAAACTAGACAAAAACCCAGCGTAGAACTAGGGAAATGATAAGAAACCCCAACCTTAGCTGCAGGGTGAGGGAAAGTTGATCATCTTTAAGGAACTGACACTAGATAGGTCAGCCAGCCTCCAGTGGATGAACTCACACTGAGGGACAGCTGTATTCACAAACTTGAATCAATAGGCCTCAACATATGTGACAGAATACATGAAATCCATCGGGGGTCTATGGGGCAGTGCAGATAGGGGAGAGGATCTAAATATGGTTAATATGACTGAAATGCACAAAAATTCAATAAAAATATATATTACAATTTTTAAAAAGAGTACAAACATCTGGTATAATTGTCTATCTGGTCAGGACTAAATTAGAAAATAATGATATTTTACTTGTCTAACATTTAATTGAATGATGCCTAAATATCCCCAGAATATAAATACAAAACATCCTTGCTAAATCAGGATCTGTAAGATGTTATTTTCCATTTATTATCAAAATGACTTTTTTAGTCAGAAAAACATTCTTTGTAGAACAAAAGGCTACTTAAATTTGTCATACAAAGAATGAGCTAGAAAATAAAGGCAAACTACTTATTAAATATTTTCTCCGATTTATCCAGATTATACTACGTATAGATTGTGAAGCGGTAAGAAGGATTAGAACAAGATTTAAAATATTTCATGAACAATCTTATCTTTGTTAAAACATCTACACATTGTATGACATCTAACACTCACCACAGAATCTTGTGCCATAGGTAAAAGGAAGTAAGCTTAAGAAAACTAAGTAAGACCCTCCATGCCCACCATCCCAGCAGGCTGCTGAGTCATGCAACTTAGTGAATGCCACAGACCTGTGAGGCCCCTATTCCCAGCTATCCTTGTGCAACTCCATGCTCCTGCCATGACTGCCAATTCCTCTATACCTGAGAGTTCTTTCACATCTAGAAGTTCCTCAATCCCAGCCTTCCCTATTCACTCTCCCAGTGCCCAGGTTTCCCAGGTCCTGCAGCTTCCTGTATGGCTTAGACCTGTGAGTTCCCCAAGACCTGTGAGAATGCTTGCCCCGGTGTTCTCCTACTACCCTGGTCTAGCTGGGGTTGTGTAGCCTTCTCACTGGCCCAGTGTGGTCAGTTCTAGGAAACTAAACCTCTCCTGCCCTTGTAGCCATCTTCATAATACCATGCATAGCTGGGGTTTGCACCCTGTATATCACTCCAGACAGAACCAGTCAAGAGTTAACACTAGCATCAGCATCGCTTTCTTCGTTCCCACCAAACTGGAATCATCCCTGTCTCTCCTATCAAAAATCAGTATGGAACTGTCTATCAATATGCTCACCTAGGAGACTGCCAGGAACCCTGGGACTTCATGGTGAGTTCCAGGCCAGGTAGGAAGGAGACTCTGCCTCAGCCCCCCCAACCCCCCCTCAGAAAAAAAGAAAGTAAAAGAAAATGTGAAAATGCCTCATATACCATATACTTTTCTGTAGGCCAGTTGAGGCTCCCTCTTTCCAGGTGTCTCAGTTGACAAACAAACCCAGTCATGACAATAGGGCACATAGAACATCTGCTAAAGAAGACTTAAAGTCTATAAGAGCGTATATGAACAGAGGTTCAAAATACTGTAACTGATATTACACAGTACTTGTCACCTAAGTAAGGAGATGTATTGAACTAAACACAAGCTGTATGAGAGAACATAGACACAGAATAACCTTCTAAGGTCTACACACCTCCTGTTCTATATAGTAAATCTGAAAATGTGAATAATCGATGTTTGTTTCCTTTAAAAAATGTGGTTTGAGCTGGGCATGGTGGCGCATGCCTTTAATCCCAGCACTTGGAAGGCAGGGGCAGGCAAGAGATGTATTGAACTAAACACAAGCTGTATGAGAGAACATAGACACAGAATAACCTTCTAAGGTCTACACACCTCCTGTTCTATATAGTAAATCTGAAAATGTGAATAATCGATGTTTGTTTCCTTTAAAAAATGTGGTTTGAGCTGGGCATGGTGGCGCATGCCTTTAATCCCAGCACTTGGAAGGCAGGGGCAGGCAAACCTTTGTGAGTTCAAGGCCAGCCTGGTCTACACAGTGAGTTCCAGGACAGCTGGGGCTACAAGGAGA
>NW_008329142.1:805478-810811 GCF_000622305.1 Nannospalax galili | reverse complement strand
TTATTTTGATATATCACAGTGAAAGATTTATCGTCCTCTTTTTTTTTTTTTTTCAAAAAAAAAAAAAAAAAAAAAAAAAAAAAAAAAAAAAAGTGGCTTGAAATATAACTTTCCTGATTGCTTCCTAGCAAAATGTACTTAGTGCTAGGTTGAAGGTAAACCAAGAAGCATGGAAGTGAACTTTAAGAATGCTCCACCTCAAGCATATTTCTCACAAAATGATTGCTGTAGTTTGAATGTAAAATGTTCCCATAGGCTCCCACGTTTGTGGTACTCTTTGAGTTTTGGAACATATACAAGGTGGAGCATTTGTGGGGGAAGTGAGTCACTGCAGAAGGCCTTGAGGCTGTGTGTCCTGCCCCACTTTCTATAGACTGTGTTTTCTGAGTGTAAATGCAATGTAACAAGGTAGCTTCCAGGCCCTGCCTCATGCCTTCCTTGTCTGCTGTCATGTCTTTCCTGCCATGATGGACCATATTCTTCATGAACTATAAGTAAAAATAAACTCTTTCTTCCTTAAATTATTTTTGTCAGAGTATTTTATCACAGCAACATAAAAGTAATTAAGGAAATCTGTACCAGAATTGAGGCTATTGCTGTGGTAAACCTGAGTATGTGGTTCTTAGACCTTTGAAACTAGTTTGAAGGTGGAATTTGGAACTTTGGGCTAGAAAATTCATCAGATAATCTGCTTAGGGGGACCATTCTGATGGAAGTTTGAAAGACCAAAAGTCAGAAAAATAATGTAGAATGTGGAGACCTGGCTCATGGGGTTCCAAAGGGGAAGAAGAAAGATTAGAATCTCTTCAGGCTATTTTCTGGCAAAGAATCTAGCTGCATTCTGCCCATGTCTTAAGAACGTGAATGAGGATGAATTTAAAAGTCATGGACTAATTTGTTTGGAGGAGGAAATTTCAAGGCAGCATGTCATTGAGGGTGTGTCATGTTTATTGTTCACTGTTCTCATTCAGATGTGCAGTGAAAGAGAGCAAAAAGAAATAAAATGTAAAGTTTTGTGAGGAAAGATGTGTGAGGTAGCTTAGAGTAGTTAATGATAAGTATAGCAGCAAAACATCTGTAATTGTTAAATGTATTAATGCCATTAAAGAAAAACTTTCTACTCTGCATTGGAACAATAAAAGAGGTGCTCGAAGGACCAGATCTGACTAGTCAACAGCTCCAACTTATGAAAATAAAAATTGATTTGAAAGGAGAGAACCTAAAATCAGAATGTCTAAGAGGTTTCCTAGAACTAGGAGATTCCCTGTAGAAGTGTTTCACCAGGGTCATCACACAGAGACTGCCTCAACTGTGGTCCAATGGGACAAGGCTCTGTCCTGAAGTGGCAGCAGTACTTGACAGTATTCTACACTAGGTACTGGTTTTGCAGGCATGAGGGATGCATGATTAAGGGAATCATGGGGTCTTTCTTTACAGTTTCAGAGAGCACTGAGGTCAGGCAATGTTTGGAAGTGCTGGAGTTCCTGCAAGCAGGCCCTGAGAGGTCATTATGTGAAACTGTGAAGATGAAGCTTAAGTTGCAATGGAGACCCCAAGATGTTGGAGACACCAGTATCATGGGACACTTTCTGAGGAAGGCTGCAGGCGTGGAGACAGCTCAAGGGAGAGGCTATGTTTCCTACGGGCAGCAGAGCTGGAGGGACAGGGCTATACCTGAGCCTTTTGGAAATGAGATGATTCCATCTTAAGTCTCAGATACTGGGCATAGATCTGAGGGATTTTCTGTTTTCCCTGTTGACTTTCAGTCTTTCTTTGGTCAAATCTTTCCTTGCTATGCTTCCATTTCTCCCTTTTAGACTGGAATGTACACTCTATGATATTGTATGTTGTAATTATATAATTTGTTATTCGATTTTACAAGGGTTCATTGGAGATTTCCTCAAACCTTAGAAAAGGCTTTGGACTTTTAAACAGTATTGTGGCTGTTTGAGACTATGGGGACTTGTGAAGTTGGACTGAATGTATTTTACATGAAGAAATACCTATGATGCTGTGAGTACCTGGAAGAGAATGTTGTGGTTTGAAACTGAAATGTCCCCTTACAGGCTCAAGTGAAGGTTGTGAAACCATTAGGAAGTGGAGCATCACTGAAAGAAGTGAGTTCCTGGAAGAAAGCCTTTGAAACTAGATAGTTTTGCTGCACTTCCTGTTCACCCCATGCTTCATGAATGTGTATGCAATGAACTGCCATCTACTGCTCTTGCCATGGCATCTGCCATGATGGGCTGCATCCTTCTGGAACCCTTTCTACTCTTTCTCAGAGTGTTTTATCACAAATCAGAAAGATTACCAAGACAACAACCAACACTGGAAGATCCTAAATGCTATATTTAATAGCATTCATCCCAGAGATTTAAAAAATTATTGAATATGCATTTGAGTACCATGGTAATTATTAATTATTTAAAATAATTATTAATTTGGGGCTGGAGAGAGGGCACAGAGATTAAGAGCACTGGCTGATCTTCCTGAAGACCCAAGTTCAGTTCCCAGCACCTCATGATGGCTAACAACCATCCATAACTCTAGTTCCAGGGGATCTGATGTCTTCTTCTGACTTCCAAGAGCATTGCACGACATGGGTACACTTGCATACATGCAGACAATACACTCATATACATAAAATAAAAATAATAAATGTATTATTTAATAAAAGGTAATTGAAAAGAATAAACCTCTATCTATCTATCGATCTATCATCTATCTATCTATCTATCTATCTATCTATCTATCTACCTATCTCTCTATCTGTCTATCTATCTGCTTAAACCCATTCCTAAAAGATAACATCATAGTAATATCTTAGTAAGGGTAAAGATCCAAAAGATTTTGCAAACCTAATAATCTTCTCACTGTCTGACAAAAGGAAAAGCAAGCTCTATGTGTAATATTTTTATAACTTAAGAAATTGATGCCCACACTCAGCTAAGCTTCCCTTTGTTTCTACATGGCTTATTTAAGTTACTCCTCCTATCATGAAAAGAGTCGCTTCACAGCAAAAAGAAAAATTGAAGTGATGAGAACCAATCCTTTAGTTTGTTTTCCAAATAGTATAGTTACCCATGTGACTAATCTGACTCTTCATTCAGAATGTCTTGCTTTACCAGCATTACAATATTTCCAATTATGTAAATATTGATAGTGAAAATCACAGCGAAGAATATCAATAGACCATGACTCTACAATGGAAAACTTTGATTTCAAAACTATGGTTTAAGGGACTAGAGAGATGGTTTGATGGTTAAGAGCACTAGGGCCACTCTTGCAGAAGACCTGGGTTTGGTTCCCAGCACCCACATGGAGGCTAGCAACCATCAGTAGCTCCAGTTTTGGGGAATCTGATGCCATCTTCTGACCTCTGTGAGCAATGCCATTATGGGTACACTTACAGGCAATACACTCATATACCTAAAATAAAAATAATAATGTATTTTTTAAACTATGGTTTAATATGAAAGCCCATGGTTATGCTGGGCATGGTGACACACACCTTTAATCCCATCACTCAGGAGGATCTTTGGGAGTTCCAGGCCAGCTGGGGTTATAGGGTGACTCTGCCTCAAAAAGAAAAAAAAGTTAAATCGGGTACTACTTTAAAACATATACTGTTTCAAAGCAATGATATTCTTTATAGCAATTTAATTCATATCAATAATGTCAATGTCTGTCCCTTCTCCCAATGGGATTTTTGGTTTTTTGGTTTTTTTTTTGTCTTTTTGAAACAGGGTCTCTCCATAGCCCCAACTGGTTTAGAACTCACTATGTAGACCAGGCTTGTCTTGAAATCACAGTGATCTACCTTCCTCTGCCTCCCGAGTGCTGGGAACAAAGGTGTGCCCTACCAAGCCTGGCTCTTCCAAGGGACTTCTTAATGGCTTAAATTATTGATATTTGTCTTTAACTCCTCAGTTTCTAACTAATTGTCTCTAAATTTTAACTACAAAAAAATGTGTGAATAATTGAATGAATATATTCATTCCAAGAAGTAAATCCAAGAAGTATTTTTTAATACATACACAAATTGCTACTATTACTTATGAATGAAAATATCTTAGGCAATTGATAAAATAAATATAATACTTTAAAATCATTTTAAATAAACAAGATACAGTATTTTATAAAAAAACAATTGGCATTATAGAAAAAGAGAAAAAATGAGACTTGGTCTTGAAGTTGTCTCTTTTCTCCAAGCTGAACTGCATGATCCACGTGTTTACTATTGCTTTGCACTCTCAAGGAAACACAAATTAGTTAAGGAAAATAAAACCAACACTCAGCTTCATGTTTGTGGGTTGAGTTGCTACATGGAATTGGAATATATTTTCTGTGGCATAATATTTTTATAGTGAAGCAGCCAAAATACCACAAATGCATAGCACGAGCTGCAAGCATTCTGGCCCTTCCAGGCATTTCTGTGGCTTGGCATTGATAAATGCAGGTAACGTTTAGGTTGCAGTTAGGATCAAATTACAGCAAACATTGCCTTTTCCAAAAATCTAAGAGCTGCTGAAACAGCTTCCCCATTACTCTGCGAGGCCATGCCTGTCCGTCAGCAAGCTTGGCCTTTTGAGCAATTTCTCACAGTTGTATCTTTTCAGTGAGCACAATGTCTGAACCCAGTCAAAACAGAAACAACAAAAGACTCCACAACAATCTTGTGTAGTGAACATCAGTGCACACTGTGACTTCCATGCCTTTTCTGATGCCTATTTTTCTTAATGGTATGTTCTTACCTGACACTGAAATTGTAAGATAATACCTTCATTCCATCAAAAAGGAATGAGAGCAACACAAGCTTATATACTACAGAATAAATTCTATTACTTTCCAGACCCACCTACCAGTGCTGTCTGTCACATACAAGATATCCTAAAATATAAGTATACAACTTGTACTA
Source organism: Nannospalax galili (assembly GCF_000622305.1). NCBI lineage: Eukaryota > Metazoa > Chordata > Mammalia > Rodentia > Spalacidae > Nannospalax > Nannospalax galili. The sequence goes on along the minus strand of NW_008329142.1, from coordinate 805,893 downwards.
GGTGTTTTCTTTTTCTTTTTCCACTAATCTGTATTCACTTTGGTTACATCTGATAACAACATCATGTAATGTGAAAAACTGTAGCACATTTGATACATATAGTACTGTGTCATTATTATTGTCATTAACATAAGATACAGCTTCTTGAGAGAGAAGACATGATTCACTTATATTCATGACTTTACTGGTATATAGCAAGTATGAAGAAAAATTCAAAAGTTCTCCAACACTATTGACGGAACTCATGCTCCTTTTAAAGTTGTTCTTTGAAACTGATTGTCTAAGATAATATTTGTATTTTTATGAAATAAGGCTTTTCTTTAGACTCAGAAAGACAATGATCACATTTTATTCTATAAGTGTGTATCCCAAGTTCCAGAAAAGACATGTATGGCAGTCAGATCAATGGAAAATT
>NW_008329142.1:801796-805408 GCF_000622305.1 Nannospalax galili | reverse complement strand
TACATGCATACACTCATGTACACATGTATGACATGAAAATAGAAGGGGAACTATTTAGGAAGTGGAAGGGAACTAACAAGATGGGAAACAAGGCGGACAAAGAGGTAGTGGAGAGTGAATGTGGATAATGTACATGATATTTGGGGGGGAATGTCATCATGAAGCCCATGGCTAGTGCAACAAATATACATATTAAAATTTTTCCCCAAAAGGAAGTGCACTTCTAGAAAAAAAAAAATGATATGGCTTTTGTGAAGCTGATAGGCATTTTGGCCCTTCTCATCTGGACCAACTTCTTAGTATATCAAAAATATTTCTTCAGAAAAAGTATTGATGTGGCAATTTGTTTTACATGGCAACTGAGACTATTGTTGCATTTAAACAATGAAACAAATATAACAGGGTCCATATATTTGGATACTTATAAGGCTAAGTGGTGCTAAGCATAGCTTTACTTTATAAGAGAATCATCATAAAACATTGCTGAAAACAATACCAAAAGTTTTAGATTGTTCTCACAGGAAGAAGTCCTCACACATCATCCATCATTTTCCTTTGCTTCTCTTCTCTGTGATGTCTCTTCGTACCACTTTCAGTGAATTCCCAGTGGAGATTTTGACCCTAAGACAACTGCCATCGTTCTTAGAGCTTCAGAGAGACACATTATGGTCAGATCAATGTGAAACTGATGCAGTCAACTGTTTTCTAATTAGTTTCCTCCTCAATTAATCTCTGATGAATGCTTTTCACTAAGTCAAAGGTTCCAACCAACTGATGTTTTGTTCTTTTGTTTTATTTTGACAAGGACAAATTGATTTTTTTTCTTTGCCCAAGAATACACTTGCAACCATCACAATTACTTATACTTGCATTGCTTAAAAAAAAAAAAAAAAACAGGCCCCAAGAACATTTAGTAATAGAGCATTGCTCGTGTTGGAAACAGTAGAAAGGCAGTTACCACGTAGTCTAAATTCAGCCTTTGTATTGAATATTTCCATTAGCAATGTAGAAGACGGTGGTGAAGTTTCTGGTAATGAAATTGAAAATGTGAATCAATAGGACAGGATGCATATTAGGCAATGAAGCAGCTTTCTGACTTACACATCATTCATGTTAGTTCTATGAAGTCTGATGGAATCCTAATTGCTTTCTGATATTAGCACTAAAGTGCTGGAGTTCTGAAGTTAGGAGACTGGGTAGCTCAGACATAACTTTGACAATGCCAAAACAAGCTTGGAAAGGATAGCAGTCAGTCTAACCAAAGACTTGGCAGCATAAAAAAACCAACAAATATGTTAATTGATGTTTGTTTTAATATTGAATATAGTCAAATCCTTTTTATGTAAAACCAACCCATTAACGGAGAGACTCTGAAGGAGAGAAGTTGAGCAAGGAGCATGAAAGAGCTGGCTGAGCCACTCTCTCTGAAAAGTAAAAAAAGACTAACTTTTTTGATGAGGTTTTAAAATGAGAGGGAAGGGATTAGTATATGAAAATTATACATCCTTTGCATTGTATGATGATACGTACAATGAGCTACCATTTTTATAGCAAGGAAAACTTCTCTCACCAAATTTTAATGCTCAGAGGACGTAAAACATGAGTATGTTAGCTGAACATTTGCAAAATGCTTCTGAAACATTAAATAGTAACATTTAAATTAAATGATGAGGAGCTCTGTAGGTGTGAAATGTGATTTAGGATTATTTTTCACATCAAAACGTATTTTGAATTAACCTTCCTTTTTCCTCTTAAAATATTTTCTGGTTTTGTTTTGTTACCTTTGCTCCCTAATTAGTGAGCTCCAAGTCAATGACAGCTCATGTCTCAAAAGAGATGGATGGCGTTCCTGAAGATGAAAACTCCCCTGGGCTTCCACATATATACACATACATGTGCATATACACCTTCACACATATGTACCTATGTGCACACATGCACTTGCATACATATGCACACAGAGCATGCGTGCACACACATACATCTATCTATCATCTATCCATCATCTATCTATCTATCTATCTATCTATCTAAGAAAACAAGACTAGTGATACTTTCACTTAACCAGGAACAAAGCAATTTTTAAAACAGTAATAACAGAAATCATATAATCATATATCAGAACTCATCAGAGTATGTGATTGCTCAGTGTATGTAGATATTCCCTCCAATTTGTATATCAAATTTAGGTTAGATTTATCATCACCATTTTAGAGATAAGGAAATTGTTAAGAAGTTTGTCAAAGTTAATCACACCATTATTTTAAAACTGAAACTCAGATCTAGATCTGATGATACTGACAGCTGAGCTGTTTTTCACTCAGCAACCTGGCAGGAGAAGACTAGTGAAACTCTAGTGCTAAGGAGAGAATGTGATCTCTTCTAGTCAAGCTTGTGATTGAAAGCATACTCCTGAACTCCTATCCCATTCCAAGCACAGTTCTTCTAAAAACAGAAATCTGGTTTGAAAAGCAATTAAATAATGCAATCAAATTAAAGAAAATAGAGATTGAGAGCTCTGTGCAGTGAAACAGAAACAACCACAGGTGTGTGTGTGTGTGTGTGTGTGTGTGTGTGTGTGTGTTGGGGGGTGAGACATGATGGCCACATTTTCCTGTTTGCACTAAAATTCATTTCCTGTCTTTCTCTTGTCTATACTGCAGGTAGCCACATTTCTTCCTGGGCATCCTTTACAGCTGATTCAGTTATCTTGGACTAATGATGGCAGTGGCAAGAAATTGGATATGAGGAAAAAGGGACAGTTCCTTTCCTCTGGCTCAGTGGCATCTGGCAGTGACTGTCTCTCCAGTGCTTCACACTCCTGCCATCCCTTACATGACCCAGATCCCACCCAGGCTGGTCCTTATTTCTACTTGGTGTCCCATTGACTGGTGTCTGAAAACAGCAGTGTATTCCACATCTCTCCAGTCTGGGAGAAAATATCGTTATCTTACTGCCTACAATTTTGGGGATCACCTACCTCCCATCCTTTATATTTTCAACTCACTAACCTGTGCAACCTCTCTATAATGATTAGAAAGTTTTCTGTTTTCTTAACCTTGACTGACACAGTACAAGGTGACAAAAAACAGTAGAATAACAAAAACCCATGGTCCAGGTACATTGGTTTATGAGTACAGAAACCACAGGGCATTTAATGCCCACATGTTTCACAGATAAAATACTGTATATTCATACCCATGGAGATATGAAGCAATTGTACAAAGATGACCAGGGAATGACATTAGCAAAACTCCAAATTAATCATGATTTAGAAACTCAAAGCCAATAAATAACACAAGATTTATCACCCTGCATCCCTGTTCAACATGGAAGAAGCCAGGGCGGTCTGCACCCCTATTCCCTATTGGCAATTTGGGTAACCTCTTCAGAAGATGGTGTGATAAGAATAGGAGGTAGGAATTGGCTAGGCAGTTGGGGTTAAAAAGACCCCAAAGAAAAATAGCCAGTTTCCTGACTAAAAGTCAAAATGTCCCTGGGCCAATTAGAAACATACTATGCTCCAAAGGCCAAAAATGTGAAAAGTATTTGGGAGCTTTTATCTAATCCTAAGAGAACTTTAGAGTTACCTCTTCAGAGGGGGGAATGTTA
>NW_008329142.1:791355-801690 GCF_000622305.1 Nannospalax galili | reverse complement strand
AAAGAGAAATATTGAAGAATACTCAGGCTGAAATGAAGAAAGAAAGAAAGAAAGAAAGAAAGAAAGAAAGAAAGAAAGAAAGAAAGAAAATACGAAGTTGTCAGAAAAAAAGTGATGGGGAAATATGGGAGGTGCTGGAGTGGAGGGAGTGGGCATGAATTTGATCAAAACACCTTATATGCATGTATGAAATTCTCAATAAAATTTTTTTTAAGTTAAAAAATTAAGATGTGGGGAAGAACAGAAGTCCCAGATGAGAGGGGCTAACTGGAAGAAGCTGTAAGCTGGGGGAAGGAACTAAGAGATATATCGATAGGTGTATCAATAGGAAAAGAGGTTGGGAGATGGAGAGAAATAGAGGATGATCAAGCCTACCCAGACAGCATCAAAAGTATAAGTTCAAACTACTGAACTAAATGTCCCTTCCAAAGAGTGCTTGCAGGGTGTTCACTCACTACAGACGAAATGAGTGGGACAACACAGTAGAAGTACTGTAAATTATAAGACTGAGTTCATTAATGAAATAAAAACTTAAAAGAGAAAATTAGGTGAAAAACACACAATTGTGAACCTAGAACTGATAGTTATGAATGAACAATAACTATCAGAAGACACACTATCATATGCCTAGAAAACTCCTCCCCTGCCCCAAATCTTGAGATTTCAGAATGACTAAACACATATAAAACCAATGCAGTGGCCACATGTGGTTCCACTAATTTGGGTAAAACCAGACAATTTAGGTATACTGTGCTCTCCCCTCCCTCAAACAGTTCCATCATTCAGCACCAGGGTAAAGTGCTAGGACACTATCAGCGGCTAATTCATATGTATGGAATTTCTGTTCACTTAACCAAACTAAATGCAGTTATGAATGCATAATGTTTTAGAATTTAAATGCCCTGTAGATGACAGATCAAGCATTTTGCTTTGGAAAAATGCACAATTGGTAATTAAATCAGCTGTGTTTCAAGTAGTCACTTTTGAAGATTTAGTATTCATTCATGTACTGGTAGAGTAAAATGGGCTGATTTTTATTTGTTCATTTATACCCGAAGGCAGTCCTGGCACCTGATGCTTATATGTTCACTAACGCAAAGAGGCTTCGCTATTTACACGAGACCCAGTAAATAGTCTCAGTTTTCACAGTGAATGTATCGATTCTCCCATTTAGGTCACTTTAGTAAATAAATGAAAGAACAGAAAACCTGTTATCCTGGTATAGTCAGAGAATACATCTTCCACTTTTTGTTTTTCTTTTTATCAAAAACACAGTTGATACAGTAATGAAAGAAATTTCAAAAATAAGTAATGCTCCAGTATGATGACTAGTTAATAACTTCAGTCCAACTTGTGCCATCAGAAATCCACAAACACATTATCATGGTTCCCAAATGACTTGTTATTGCTAAATTGTGTGTTAATACGATGTGCTAAACATGTACTGAGGGCTGCTATAAGAAAAACAAAGAGAAACCCTTTGGTTAGGCATAGTGGTGGATGCCAGTGAGACCAGCACTGAGGAGGATAAGGGAACTGAATGAGAAACATCGTGAATGTGTTCTGTGGATTTTTATGTGAACGTAACTTTGTTTTATTGTAAGAATGCTGTTGCTTTTTTGGGCGAACAGGTATCATATTTCATACTACAGTGTATTATTTATTGATCATTATTAGATAATCTTCTGTCTTATTTAGTGTTTAGAATCACTCCTAATACGATAGTACGTCTGGATTACAGTGTCTGTGTTTTCTATCCTTTGTTTTCAGTCTTTCTAGGTCAATATGTCAAATGAATCTACCACTTACAGTTTGCTTAGACTCCAACCTGAGAATGTTTTACCATAATTAAGTTCCTTCGAATTATATATTGATTCTTATTTATGTCATCATGTTTTGTGAATATGTTCTGTTTTATAGTAGAATTTAACATTCTTTTATACTTTATCAAGTTTTAAATTTTATTTATTTGTACATTTGAGATTTATTGTCAAACAGTGTTTGAAATATATTGTGGGATAAGATGGATGGACAGTTGTATCAATAAATTTGTACACATAAAATATTTATTCAGGTACTCATTTGTAAAATGTCTTTGACAAATAAATAATCTTGTACTTCCCATCTCACAGATGGCTTTGGACAATTCTATAACAAGGGTCAGGGAAAGGCTGAAGTAAGCCTCAAAAACCTGGATTCTTGAGTCAGCAAGCTGGCTCAGTGGGAAGGATGCCTGCAGTCAAGCCTGGGGAGCTAGGTTTGATCCTCAAGATCCACATGGTGGACAGCGAGAACTGACTCCTGCAAGTTGTCCTCTGATGTTGGTGCATACATGAAAAATAAATACAAAAAATTAACTTTGGGGGGTCTTTTTAAGACAGGGTCTCTCTGTAGCTCTGGCTGTCCTGGAGTCACTATGTAGACCAGGTTGGCCTTGAACTCACAGAAATGCGCCTGCCTCTGCCTCCCGAGTGCTGGGATTAAAGGTGTGTGCCAACATGCCCAGCTATTAATTTTTAAGGGGCTGGAGAGATAGGCTCAGCAGTTAAGAACATTGGCTGCTCTTTCAAAGAACCTGAGTTGGGGTCCCAGCACCCATATGACAACTAATAACTAACATTAACTTCAGTTCCAGGGGATCTGATGCTCTCTTCTGGCCTCTGTTGTTACTGCACACACATGGTGCACTGTATGGAGGCAAAATACTCATACACACAAAATAAAAATATCCCCCCAAAATTTAACATATTTTAAAAGCCTATTTTCTTCCTGGTTCCATATTGTATTAAAAAGGACACTATGCAGCATGTCCTCAGGCTTCTCTATTACTGTTAAGTACTATTAAGATAACACATCTGTTCTGTTTCCTTATGGTGAAAATAAAGAGACACCAACATCATAAAAGTTCTTTTAAAAGATAAAATAGATGCAAAGTATTTTAAAAATATTGTGTTGCTTTTATTGTGTGTGTGTGTGTGTATGTGTGTGTGTGCAAATGTGTATGTATGTGTATGCACGTATGTGTGCTGTGGGGAAATCAGAGGGTGGCTTTGGGAAGTTGATTCTCTCCGTCCACCTTATACCATGTGGGTCCCAGAGATCCAACTCTCTGTTTGTCAGGTTTGGTGGCAAGCACTATATGCTGAACCATCTTGTTGGTTAATTTTTTTTTAATTAGTGAGGGGAAGGAGAGATGGATCAGTGGTTAAGAACACTGGCTGTTTTTGCAGAAGACCCAGGTTTGAATCCTAGCACCCACATGGCAGCTAACAACTGCCCATGACTCCAGTCCCAGGGGATCCGATAGCCTCTTCTGACCTCCGCAGACATTGCACAACATGGGTGGGCTTACCTACATGTAGAAAATATATGCATATACATAAAATAAAAATAATAAATAAAAATTTTAAAAAATTAGTGTGAAGCAGTTTTGATATCAGTTCTCTTTCTGTGTTTATGGATTTCTGAAAAGATTATACTAAACAACAAAATTATAAGAATGAAGAAATTTAACCTTCACATTATAATTGATTCTGATCTGGAAATTGCAAATTATGTAACCTCATACCAGATGTGGTGATGTTGGCGTTTTTCCATGCAGAGGTCACCCTGATGGTATACAAAATCTGCATAAATGATTCTGATAACTTTTCAGCACAAGTGACAACAGCATGTGATGATCACCATCAGTCACTTTGTGTTATGGAACAACAGCAGGTGGTTTGGGACCTGCAAAACAATAGAGTGGGAGTCTTCAGCCATTTAATAAAGAGGCTTCATGAGCGGTTTTATGCCTTGCAATACAAAAAACAAAGGAGCAAACATTCCTTGCGCAAAAAAGAAATGAAGATGGGCCTGAGTGGGAAAGGTAATGTGAGCTTAGCTGGTGTCTGGGCCAGTATGTCATCCCTCTGTCCTTTGTTGTGCCTCAAAATAGAAAACAAAGGCCACCCGCTCCTCCTGTGCTACAGTCCAAATCTATATTAATTTATAGTCTTAGTTCTCCGTCACCTAGGAACCTCATGGCATAACTCACAGCTGTAATGTTACTGTAAATAACAGTTCGCTGAATGTTGTTGACAACAATTGTGTGACACACAGGAGCTCTGCAGACATCTAGAAAGGGCTGAAAGTATCTGTGACAGTTCATATCACTGTGCAGTCCACATTAAAGTTGTGTTTCTCAATAACAGGAACATGATGAATTTTAGAGGTAAACTAACAAATTGGCTATAATAATCGGAAAAACTGTGTTTTGGAAATTATGTATATACAAGGACCAGCATGCACCTGGAAAAGCAAAAGATTTTTCTAATGAAATGTGGAGATAAAAATTGAAAGTTCTTTAACAAAGTCCAAAGAAGGTGGCAACCATTTGCTCTCCTCATGACTACTCGGATAAGCTCAAGGGAAAAATCTGTCAATTGCTTGTTAGTATTCTTATTTCCAAGGCAAGAAAACTGAGACAGAAGCAGCGTATGTGTATTTCTTAAATTCACTCAGTAAGGGAATTGCCAATACAGAATTCAAAGTTAGGTTTGGCAAACAATGTATACCTTACTTACATGCCCTGAAAAAGGATCTTTTGGCAGATAAGAGATTGCTATAGGTAAAATTTATCAAATCAGCACTTAGAATATGCCTGGAGAAAACAAGTATAGACATTTTTCTTAAAAAACTAGGTTAAAAATATTTTTATTTTAGGAGAATTTGGAGTCACAAATCTGCCCTTGCTTTACAAATGAACTCATTAAAAACAATTTCAACCAACCAACCACAGAGAAGAATTTAGCATGAAGGTATGCCAATTAAAGTTCTGAGGTTGAAATTACAGTGTGTATATATTTAATACGTGTCTATCTTGTTGGCTTGTGCTCGTGAGAAATGTCTTTAGCAATCTGAAATTCAGCTCTGTTGAGGATCTGGGGTTAAGATTGGATTTAAAAAGTCTCAACAAGCCAGGTGATCTTTAGGACAGTGCACTGAATTCCTGAAACTGCTACTGATATTTGGGAGAAGGGTCAGACTTCAGGGAAAGTTGACCTTGATCAACGCGGGGCAGCATTTGTTCACAAGTTCACTTTTGTGTATCTCTTTGAATCCCTCCACAGCACAGAGATGGAAGTGGGCCATCTCTTTGATTACTTCTCAAGACAGAGTCCATAATACATTCCAAACCAATTTATATACCATACATACAACTCTCCTCATCTGAGAATGACTTGTTCTATTTAACTTTCTAGTTAAGAATTTCTTACCCACCTTAGGCTTAGCGGAACAGTATTGTACCTTTCTATTTAGAGTAGGTTTATTTTTGCTTTCTTTCACCACTTATATTCTTCATGCACCAATTTTTAAACTGTGTTTTAATTGACACAGTAACTATATATTTATTATTTCTTTGTTTTTAAAATCTTCTCTCCTGTTTTAAAATATTTGGTTAATTGCTCCCAATAACAGCAATTTGTTCTAATAAACATTTCATATATGTATGTTTGTGCTTGTGATGTGTGAGGGCATATTTGTGTGTGCGCCTGCAAACATGTTTGGGTGTGTGAATGCAGACAAGGGCATGTCAGAGGATGTGTGTCAAGGTCAGAGGACCACTTACAGTGTTGGTCCTTTACCTTGGTCCTTGCCTTCTACCTTGTTTGAGACAGAATCTCTTGTTTGTCACTGGGATGCCAGGCTAGCAGGCCTCTGATTTTCCTGCTTCTATCTCTAATTTTGCAGTATGAGCTCTGGGATTACAGACACACACTTTAAAACCATATCTAGTTCTATACGGGTCATGAGGATCTGAAGTCAGCTTTCTATCATATCATGACAAGTGCCTTCCCATCGAGCCATCTCCCCAGCCCTATAAATACCCTTTAATGAATATCATGACATTGCCTCTTTCTTAACCACAAATGCAATTTATGATGCAATAAAAATACATTTATTTCCTCTTTGCTTCTTTCTCTTTGTATTCACCTCTTTTCATATACTAGAAGCTGAATACGATGGCAATTACAGATGACATTAAATAAGGAAACTTCTCTGGTGATAGTTGAGAGACGCATTAATCTATGGGTATATCTGTCATTAGGAATCAGTTTAATACTATAACTATTTAGTTAAGAAACTAGTATCAGGCTCTCCCCATGCCCTGTGTCTTATCCAGTCTCTGGTTTCTAAGCCTGAATCAATGTCAGGTATGGGTTCCATCTTCTGAAGCTGATCTTAAATTCAGTGAAAGCTTTCTTATGCAGCAGATGGTGATTAACACAAACCCCACAACTGTCCCAATGTGCAGAGAACAAGAGGCTGCAGAGTGCTTATCCCTTAAAAGGATACCTATATCAGATTTTTGCCTCCCAAGCCTCAGGGATAATTGGGGAAGATTGTAAGAGCCAGAGGTAGTAAATGATCACAAGGAAATAGAAATTTCCAGACTACTGGCCAGTTACTCATATGAACTCACAGCAATTTTGGCAGCATAGACAAGTCCCATGAAAAGTCAAACCAGACAAAATCCCATCATAGACATGGGGAAATAGGTAAGAAACTCCAACCCAACCTCAGGAATTATTGGGAATGGATGATTTCTGGGAAGGGGGAGAGACAGCTCTTTTCAAAGAATGTGACTCGGTAGGTTAACCAAGCTCCAGTGGATGGACCCACATTGAAGGACATTTAGGGAAACAAATATTATATATAATATGTATTATATTATATATCATATATAATAGAGTACATTAAATTGAGCGAGGCAGTAAAGGAGGTGAAGATAGAGTAGGGAATCTAAATACCATCAAACTATATCATATGAAAATTGCAAAAATTAAATCTAAAAAAGATAACATTAAGTGTTTAGAAGCAGACTGGGCAGTGCCTTTCTGAAGGAATCAGAAAGCTCTCCAATCAGGGTCTGTAAACAGTAGGCATGCAGGGGAAGTTCTTGGCTAAGTTCACACCCAAAGCATCCTGTTTCTTTTAGGAGCCTCTCTTCTTGCTTCTCCTCTTCAGTTGTGCTCCAGACAGAACCACCTTCAATGCCTGTCAGTCAAGCCCATTCTCACCCTCAATAATTTTTGTGACCTAGACACCACCTATTTCAAATGACTAACCCCTTTAGTCAGATTTACTCCCCTTCCACTACACACACACACACACACATGCACACACACACACACACACACACACACACACACACATTAGAGCCCTTTGTATTATTCACTACAGTTCCCCTACTATCCTTATTTGCACGCCAGCATTGTCATTGACTGTTTATTGGTCTGAATTCCACCTCTTACAGTAAAAAACTCATGGAGAGTCAGAGACATAATTTCTGTTCACAATTATACATCTATCTCTGGGATATGCTAGACATATAATAAATATGTGTTCCATGAATGAATAACTTTCACACAATACTTATATTAGGTATGCCAGACTAATATTAAACAAGTTTGAGTAATGCCTATGAACTTTTGAAATTGTAGCAAGTAGAGAAGAAATATATAAAAATACTATGACCTTAACAAGCTAAGTAGTAGATATAAGCAATTTGGCATAGATGGATTTTCTTATATAGTTAGTATTAAGAAAGTTAAGTTTCTTTGATTTTCAGATTTTTTTACCCAGTTATTGGTGAGTCCATCTGTGGTGGTTTGAATGAAAAATGTCTCAAGTATTTGAGCACGTGGTATACGGTCCCCAGTGGGTAGTGCTGTCTGCAGAAGGTCATGGAACCTCTAGGAAGCACATAAATGGAGGAGACTTTAGGTGTTTATAGCCTTGTGCACTTCCAGCTTGCTCTCTGCTTCTTCCAAGTGATTGAAGAAGGAGCACTCAGCTTTCTGCTCTGGCCACCTCCACTGCCATGCCTCCCCATGATGAAAGGCTCAAATAAACTCTTCCTTCCATAAGTTTTCTTGGTCATGGTGTTTTATCATTGCCGTAGAAAAGTAACTAATATACCATCTATCTGATCTTTCTTAACTTATTAAAAATTCTAGAACAATTCAAGAGGAAATTAGGTCTTTTGAGCATTTGTACTGACTCCTTACTTTGGCCAGCAGTCTCAGCCAAAATGCAGCAAACTTAACAGTTTCAAGACCGCATACCTGAGCTGGTATTCCTTACTGCACTGACCTGTAACTACACCTATCCAAATGTGTGGTCACTTCTCAGTGATAGAGTTATGTCAGGCATGTAGCCATATAGATCACTTTAAAAGCCCAGTGCAGTCCTGGTTCAGTACTGATGGATTAGATGAGACATCTTTAACCTTTTAGTTCATTCTATTTTCTGGCATCTGTGAATGACACATTCACAAATTTAATGCAATTTCAACTCTGAGATAGACTGGAATGTAGAATATTTAGGTGTCTTGGGGCTAAGGAAAAGGAAGAAACAAGATGTTGAAATTTTTTAAAAGGACTGTAAATGGAAAGGGACCAGGACAGCCAGGGAGTAAGGTTGTCATTTATAATGAAGATTTAGTGTTTCAGCCATAAATCTAATTCCACTAGAGGAGCACACTGCCAAAACACTGTGCAGGAAATACCCCCAAGGTGTCCAACAGGGTCTTTTTAAACCCTGTTCACTTCATATTGCATATTTGAAAACAGACAGTTGGAGTTCAGAGAGCACACATCTGGGTCAGTGTGCAAATCCCGTCTCTCCTGTAAAAAATAAAATAAAATACGCACACTCCACCTACTCTAGACTGACTTACTGGTGAGTCTGCCAACGAAAACGATCCCATTTTGGAATACAAAAGCCAAAACACAAAGTGGAACCAACCCACACAGTCTTGCTCAGCTACTTCATGTATCCAAAGAGAGAAAAATATTCAAAGCACAAATTTTCAGATTACTACTCTAACAGGCAACTGTACTCAAGGTTATGTTTTATTGCTATTGCCTTCTCCAATGCAAACCAGCCTCCAGAAAATTAAGAGCTTGAACAAAGAAATATTGAACTCTATCTACTGCTCTTGTGCCTAGTGTAGAACTAAGTTCCATAATCACCATCTGACATACCAGACTAGGTACGTTATTTTTAGGTTCATATTAATAATGTAAGGAGAACGGCTTTGCAAACTTTATAGTATTGTCTGTAAGAGAGAAAGCTTTATGATTATAAATTGTTTCATCTATTTTATATTAAGCTTTAACAGTTTAATACAGGAATGCAAATATCTGAAATGGCCTCAATATTAGGATTCTCAAGTCTGGTTCTTTGCCTAGAAGTTACGTGAACTTTGAGTTCTTTAGTTTGACAACATTATATGTGTTTTCCAAAATTATCCAGGTAAAGGTGAAATTACATATAAGGAAACACTTGCTAAGAGACTTCTATGATAATTATAGTGACCAGTTAAAGCAACTCAACTGAAGCCCCTAATAGTGGTAATCCACAGTGCACATTAGTTAAATAAACTCCAAACTAATAATGATACAGATTTTTATTTTATCTCCTTGTCTTGGACTGTTTTTTGTTTGCATGTTTGTTTGTTTTGAGACAGAGTCTCCTTGTAGCTGCAGCTGACCTGTTACTCTGGCAGACCAGGCTGGCTTTGACCTCACAGAGATCTGTCTGCCTCTGCCTCCTGAGTGCCGGGATTAAAGGCATCCAACCACACTGGCAGAATGTGTTTTCTTATGGATGAGAATGACTACATGTGATCTCTATTCAATAAACTACCTCCCAACTCTTCAACTTTTATCTCTGCATGCAAAACCAAACACGAAACAACGGGCTAAGTGGAACTTGGTCACTCCCCACTCCAATTTATCTGCTTTTTAAATTTTATTTGGGATCATATTTTCTTTGAGTTAGTGAGGGAGATGATAAAGTATTTTTCACTTTGAGTATATGCACCTTTGCTACTATTTTGCTTTATTTACCAAGAACCAGGCTAAGAAAACAAGGAAGCAAATCCCCTAGCTTATGCACCCCCCACCACTCCCACAAGTTGTTTTCACAGTTGGGAGACAACAAGGCTATGTGCAGAATGGGCTAAATGGTGATATTTTAGATGGAACAACGGCTAGTGTAGAGCTATCAGAAAAAGACTCGGTGCTTGTAGAAGGGGCAGATCACCATGAAGCATGTTGGGTTGTTTTCTCTGAGGAATCTTCCTGACTTCACTACCTACACTAACCAGCTCAAGCTGTTTCTTTTTTGTTGTTGTTTTGTTTTTTAAAAAATTATTTATTTAATAACCACATACTTAGAAGCATTTCATTAAAACAGCATTGACATATTCCATAACAATTTCCAGATCTAAGATACGTCTCTTTCAAAATTGGCTGTAAATTTTTAGGTTTACAGTTGATTAAT
>NW_008329142.1:789388-791176 GCF_000622305.1 Nannospalax galili | reverse complement strand
GATGTTTGCACATGCGTTTCTAATCTCTATATATCTGATTATTACTAGTTATAGTCGGTTACTTCCTGAGCTCCTTGGCATCTAAGCATGGATAAAAAGTCATCAGGTAGATTTCAATGGTAATGTTTTTTCACATCTACTAATTATTAAGGAGCAAATTTTTATGCTTTGAATGATTATTATTATTTTTATTTATATACCCACTTCCCAGGTAGTACCCTCCCCCAACTAGAGCCCTTATATTCTGATATCCCTGCTACTGTCTGCTGTGTTTTCGGCACCCCCAGCCATTCCCCACTACTTGCCCTTCTGGCAAATCTAGTCAGCCTATTTAGAGGTCTTTGTTTTAGGAGGATTAGCTGTTCCTCATCTAGCAGTTGTCAATATTCCTTTGGATAAGATTGGGGTCTGCTGTTCAATTTCCCAGTTTTATGCTGGGTTACTATCTGGGAATCCCTTTGGCCACCCTGGCCAACAACTCAAAAGAAGGTATCGCCTGTCTGGCATTGTTGCTTGTTATGTAGCCTTTAGCTATGCATATGGGCTCTTATGAAATTATATTGGCCCCTTTAATCTTTGGTTATACTTTCCTTTTGGGTGTTTAAGGCCATGCAGTTGGTCCAGATAAACTGATTTATTTTCACTTTTAAGGTCATTTGAGGATCTGTTCCTCAGGGGTCCCATGGGCTTGGGAGGAGCCCCTGGCTCCTTTCTTTTACCAGTTCTGCCTATGTGAAGATAAGTCAAAGGTCCTGCTCGACCACGGTTGGCTTTGGTTGGAAGTATGGAGGAAATGATTCCTCTGTGTTGACCTTCCTCTTTATAGACTGGACACTGGTTCAAGTCCATATGGTGTGGTCTCCTCGGCCTCCTTGATCAAGAGGACAGGTGACCCATCAACATTATAGGACATTTTGAGAGATGCTCATAGTCCCCTGGAACTGGTCGAACTAGGAGGGCAAAGAGCGAAAAGTGTCCTTTATGTCCCTCTGATCAAATTATTACAGACCTCAAAGTATGTCTGTTAAACACCCAAGAAGGTTAGTTCCACCAGTCTGGTATTTTTAATTATTGTGTGTCATGTAGATAAATCTTGGCCAAAGACCAGTTGTTCTCAGAAAAACCTTACCTAGATATATATTTCTTGATCTGCTATGTATAATTTGTCAGTACTTTGTAGGAGTAATAAAGTTCTCTCTGGTTTTCAAAACTAGCTAGGCATTGTTTATCTCTCACATTGTCTCAGCCCTCCATCATGGTTTTCCCACTTAAGGTGCCCCCATTTCCACCCTTTCTCCCTTACTAATACCCTTCTCCTATGGTCCTACCTCTCTTGAGCTCCTTCTTCCCTTTATCCCCTAGGTTCTGTATATACCCTTCCCTCCCCCTCCCTTAAACTAACCCAATTATTATCCATACCTCCCTTATTAAGGCCCATTTCCTACTGTTCTTCTCTTTCAGGTTATTTCTTTTCCTTTACCTCCCTGTTTCCTTTCCATTAACTTAGTTCCCATAGCTATGTCTGGTTGCATACTTATTTATCAGAGTCTGGTTCTAGGATCCACATATGAGGGAGAACATATGTCAGTTTTTTTCTGATTCTGTGTGACTTCACTTAGTATAACAGTTTGTAGTTCCATCCAATTACCTGCAAATTTCATGATTTCATCTTTCTTTGCTGCTGAGTAAAACTCCATCATATAAATGAAATACATTTTCATTATCCACTCATCAATTGAGGGATACTTAGGTTGCTTCCATCTCTTAGCTATTGTGAAAAGAGCAGCA
>NW_008329142.1:787537-789226 GCF_000622305.1 Nannospalax galili | reverse complement strand
TTTTTTTTCTGAGATTGTGTTACTTCACTTAGTATAACAGATTCTAGTTCCATCCATTTACCTGCAAATTTCATGATTTCATCTTTCTTTAGTGCTGAGTAAAACTCCATCGTATATATGAACCACATTTTCATTAACCACTCATCAATTGATGGATATTTAGGTTGCTTCCACCTCTTAGCTATTGTGAAAAGTGCAGCAACAAACATGGATGTACAAGTGTCTCTGCAATAGGATGAGTTCTTTGGGCATATGCCAAGGTGTGGTATAACTGAGTCAAATGGTAGGTTCATTTGTAGTTTTTTAAGAGTTCTCCACACTGCTTTCCATAGGGGTTGAACCAGTTTGCAGCCCCACCAGCAGTGGATGAGTGTTCCCCTTTCCCCACATCCTCTCCAACATTTGGTATCATTTATTCCCTTGATGTTAGCCAGTCTGAATGGGGTAAAGTGAAATCTTAAAGTGGTTTTAATTGGCATTTCCCTAATTATTAGTGATGTTGAACATCTTTTAAGATGTTTCATAGCCCTCTTTACTTCTTCTTTTGAGAACTCTCTGTTCAGCTCCTTAGTCCATTATTTAATTGGGTTGCTTCTTGTCTTGGTTCTCTGTTTTTCGAGTTCGTTATAAATTCTGATTATTAAACCTCTGTCAGATGTGTCACTGGTAAGATTTTCTCCCATTCTGTGGGCTGTTTGCTTCCTTGGTATTCTCCTTTGCTGTACAAAAGCTTTTTAGTTTAATGAGGTCCCATTTGTTAATTCTTGCCCTTGTTTCCTGAGCAATTGATGTCTGGTTTAGAAAATCGTTTCTTACACCTATATCTTGTAGGTTTTTCCCAATGTTTTCTTCTAACAGTTTCAGAGTTTCAGGTTTTACATTGAGATCTTTAAGCCATTTGGAATTGACTTTTGTGCAGGTTGAAAGATAGGGGTATAGTTTCATTCTTCTACAAGTAGAGATCCAGTTTTTGCTGAACATGCTGTCTTTCCTCTAGTTGATGTTCTTGGCCCCTTTGTCAAATATCAGATGGCTGAAATTGGATTTGCTCATATTTGGGTCTTCAATTTTGTTTCATTGGTCTGTGGGTCAATTTTTGTACCAGTACCATGCTGTTTTTATGACTATAGCTCTGTAATACAGCTTTAAATCTGGTATAGTAATCCCCCAGCATTGCTTTATCTGTTCAAGATTGCTTTGGCTATTTGGGGTCTTTTGTGATTCCATATGAATTTTAGGATTTTTTTTCTAGTTCTGTGAAGAATGTCCTGGGGAAAAATGTCATAGGGATTTTGATTGGCATTGCATTGAATCTATATATGACTCTTGGTAGGATGGTCATTTTCACAATATTAATTCTTCCAATCCATGAGCATGGGAGGTCCTTCCATCTTCTGATGTCTTCCTCAGTTTCTTTGTTTAAAGAGTTAAAATTTTCTTTGTAGAGCTCTTTAATGTCTTTGGTCAGGTTTATTCCAAGGTATTTTATTTTTTTTGTGGCTACTGTGAATGGGAGGGTTTCCCTGTGCTCTTTCTCTGACTGCTTGTCATTGGTATATAGAAAAGCTATAGACTTTTGTAGGTTAATTTTGTAACCTGCCACTTTTTAATAATTTGTAGGAGTTTGGAGGAGTTTGCGCGTGGAATTTTTGGCATCCCTTAGATATATTATCATATCATCTGCAAAAA
>NW_008329142.1:786787-787259 GCF_000622305.1 Nannospalax galili | reverse complement strand
CTATTGAGATGACCATGTGGTTCTTGTCTTTGAGCCCATTTATATGGTTTACTATGTTTATTGACTTACATATATTGAACCATCCCTGCATCTTTGGGATAAATCTGACTTGATTATGGTGGATGATCTTTTTGATGTGTTTCTGTATGACATTTGCAAGTATCTTGTTGAGAATTTTTGCATCTATGTTCATTAAGGATATGGGTCGATAGTTTTCTTTTTTGGTTGTATCTTTACCTGGCTATGGTATTAGAGTGATGCTGGCTTCATAGAAGGAATTAGGAAGTTCTCCCTCCATGTCTATCTTTTTGAATAAATTAAGTAGTATCAGATGTAGATCTTCTTTAAATGTCTGATAGAATTCTGCTATAAATCCATCTGGTCCTGGGCTTTTTTTAAGTCGGGAGGTTTTGAATTACTATTTCAATATCTTTTTGTGTTGTGGGTTTGTTTAACCTCTTAATCTCTTCTT
>NW_008329142.1:785289-786523 GCF_000622305.1 Nannospalax galili | reverse complement strand
GTGTCCCAGAGGTTTTGTTGTGTTGTATTGTCCTTTTCATTTAGTTCCAGTAATACTTTTATTTCTTTCTTAATTTCTCTTTTGACCCATTCATCAACTGGAGTGTGTTGTTTAATCTCCATGTGTTCATGTGGTGATTAGGCCTTCTTTGGGTGTTGATTGTAAGCTTTATTGCATTGTGGTCTGATAGAATGCATGGAATTATTTCAATCTTTTTGTATTTGTTGAGGTTTGTTTTGTGCCCCAGTATATGGTCAATTTAGGAGAAGGTTCCATGGGGTGCTGAGTAAAAAGTATGTCCTTTGGTACCTGGGTGGAATACTAGGTAGATGTCTATTAAGTCCATTTGATATATGGTATTGATAAATTCAGATGTCTCTCTGTTAACTCTCTGCCTTGTTGACCTATCTAATGGAGACAGTGGGGTATTGACGTCCCCTACTATTAATGAATTGGGATTAATCTCGTTCTTAAAGTCCTGTAGTATTGTTTTTATGAAGTTGGGTGCACCAGAGTTTGGTGAATATATGTTCGTGATTGTAATATCTTCTTGACTTACTTATTGTTCCTTTGATCAGAATGAAGTGGCCTTCTGTATCACTTCTGATTAGTTTTAGTTTAAAGTCTATTTTGTCAGATATTAGAATTGCTGTGCCTGCTTTTTTCTTAGTACCATTTGTTTGGTATATTCTTTTCCATCCTTTTACTTTAAGATAGTGTCTGTCCTTGAAAATGAGATGATTTTTTTGCAGACAACAAAAAGATGGATTTTGTTTCTTAATCCGTTCACCTAGTCTGTTTCTTTTGACTGGGGAATTCAGTGTGTTAATATTTAAAGTTATTTAAAATTATTAATGAAAGATGAGTATTGAATCCTGTCATTTTTATTTCTGTTTACATTCTTGATATAGCTGTACTTTTCCAGTTATGCCTTCATTGAATTCCTTTCTGCAACCCCTTGTGATTTCTTAAATTTTTCATAATCTTTACTTGAGTGGTCTAGTTCGTCCACTTTATCTTCCAATCTTGATACTCTGTTTTCCAATTCATTCATTCTATTGGTGAGGCTTTCTCCTATTGTTTCTAATTGGCTTACGGAGTGTTTCACTTCCTTTTCATTTCAGCCTGAGTATTCTTCAATATTGCTAACTCTTTTCTGAATTCATTCAGAAGTTTATCCCTATCTTCCTTCAGTTCTTTGATTTCTTTGTGTGTTCTTTAACCTCACTGAATT
>NW_008329142.1:768672-785227 GCF_000622305.1 Nannospalax galili | reverse complement strand
GTGTCTTTGTGGTACACTTTTTGGGCATGAAAAGCTGGTTCCTCTAAGCTTTTGGTTCTTTCTTTTGATTTTATCTTGGATTAGGCAGATTGCTTTTGTTTTAGAGAGTTCCCACAGAGGCCCAAGTCAGATGAGGATCAGATGCTCTCAGGCTTTCTCCTAAGGTCTGGATCCCTCCAGGAAAGATTTTGGCCTCAGAAATTTGGGGATTGGACTGGCCTGGGGCATGAAAAGCTGGTTCCTCTAAGCTTTTGGTTCTTTCTTTTGATTTTATCTTGGATTAGGCAGATTGCTTTTGTTTTAGAGAGTTCCCACAGAGGCCCAAGTCAGATGAGGATCAGATGCTCTCAGGCTTTCTCCTAAGGTCTGGATCCCTCCAGGAAAGATTTTGGCCTCAGAAATTTGGGGATTGGACTGGCCTGGGAGGTTGGCCCAGGAAAGATGTTAACCTCAGGCGGCTGGTGGCTGTGCCACCCAGAGATGCAAAGGAAGATGAGGGCAGGAAGCAGCCCCAAGGGCTCCTGGGGACTGTACTGAGGAGCTGGGTTGGTCTGGATGCAAAGGATCAGGAAGAAGAAAGATCAGCCCTGGCATCCAGGAAAGAGGCTGGTGGGTCGTGCAGGCCAAGGGAAGCAGAGGGAGATGAGGGCAGGGCCAGGCCCAGAAGCAGTGCTCCTGGGGACCGAGAAGGCACTGAGTTGGTCTGGATGAAAAGGATCAGGAAGCAGTGGTAGTTCCCCAGGTGTCTGGTGCCCCAGGACAAGGAATGGGACAGGACCCTGGCTAGGAGGAGAGACTGGCAGGGGAGATGGGAGGGTGAATGAGGCTGGGGAGTCAAGGCACGGAAGGTGCCATCCATCTATCCCAGAGAGAGGCCTGCAGTGGGAGAGAGGCTTGTGGGTCCTGCAGGCCCAGGGAAGCAGAGCTCAAGCTACTTCTTGAACTGATACAGCTAGTGTGAAAACCGCCCGAACAAATTTCAGATGATGCTACTCATAGCTACATCTCTAATGAGAAGATGACTCAGGAGAAATGTTGAAAGTGGCAGTATCCGATCCTTAGAAAACAGCAGTGTTTCCAAAATAATTTGTAAGTCAGTACAAAATTTTTGGCACAATTTATACATAATTAAATTATATTATATGATAATCATGAACCATCTCTCAGTCGTGCTGAAAGCTGAAAACCAAGATTGGCATTACTTGCAGAGATGCCTAAATTTACATTTGTTCATGACAGTTCTTACTGAAGCCTTATTCGTTAATTTCTATTACAATATAAATTCCATTGCAGATTTATGAAAATTATCATAAGCATCATTTATATAAAATTCAGTGGCAATTTAACTCTGCTAAGTAAAAAGTGAGCATGTAATTTCTGAAGTATAAGGACTAATATTTACAGGTTGTCATTGATGCTAAGAATATTTGCATCTACTGCCTCAAATTTGCTCAGTAATTCTCCTGTGTGGAATGTTTAACTCTTCCATTTAACATATGACAAAACTGAGTTAGAGTCCCAGTTCTTCCACAGGCCTATAGAGGGTAGAAGAGCCTCTGATGTGACTACTGTTTTGGGGTGTGTTGGCTCATATTCATAGGGGAAAAACCAGTTTTTTGGTAGCTCTAGATCACATTAACTTTGAGTCTATTCTTACAACCATTTTGTTGTATAAGTTGATGATTCATTACACACATATCTGAAATTACACACATATCAATACTCACATTACTATTTGCCCTCACAATAATAGAAATCATGGGAGTATAAGATTGGTAAAATTTTTAGAAAATAAGAATTTTAAAAAATATTTTGTTATTTTTATATTATGTGTTTGAGTTTATTACCTGAATGTATGTAAGTGCTTCCATGTTGTGCAATGCCTGTGGAGGTCAGAAGAAGGTGCTGGATTCCCCTGAAACTGGAGTTACTGGGTGGTCTTTAGCTGCCATGTGGGTACTGGGAATTGAATCAGGGTCCTCTGCAAGAGCAGCCAGTGCTATCAACTGCTGAGCCATCACTCCAGCCCCAGAAAATAAGAATTTTTGATTGTACATGGGATTAATATGTAAACTCTGGATTAGATAAAGCTAAACTAAATTTACCTCCAGGAATATAAGACTTAAGAAGATTAAGAATTCCAATAATTTTGTGCTTATTGGAAAACACTTTATAATTTTATAAACTATTAATTTTAACAATAAACTCAAGTGTTTTCTTTTAAAGATCTGTTTTTATTTTTATTCTTATGTATGTGTGTGTGTGTGTGTGTGTGTGTGTGTGTGTGTGCGTATGTGTGTGGGTATTATATTGATACCCAATTATATGTGGGTATCAATGGGGACCAGAAGAGGGTGTCAGATCCCCTGAAATTAGAGTTAATGACAGTTGTGAAGAACCTGGTGTGGGTGCTGAGAAACAAAGTCCCATCCTCTGAAAGAGCAGTAAGCACCCTGAACTGCTGAGCAGTCTCTCCAACACCTCAGATGCTTTTTTAAAAAAATATTTTATTATTTTTATGTGTATGTGTGTATTGCCTGCATGTAAGTAAGTGCACCCATGTCATGCAATGACTATGGAAGACAGAAAAGGCTGTCAGATCCCCTGGAACTGGAGTTAGGGACAGTTGTTAGCTGCCATGTGGGTGCTGGGATTCAAACTCAGGTCTTCTGCAAGAACAGCCAATGTTCTTAACTGCTGAGCCATCTGTTCAGCCCCTGCAAATGCTTTTTTTTTTAATGTCGGGTCTTATATTCAAAATAATACCCAGTTTAGAATGAAATTCCTCAAGGAGCATAGTATACATTTATTGCATTTAAAATCAGTATTACTGTAGTCAATGATTCATTATCAGATGTATGGTCAGTAATAGAAGAAAATAATGAATACAGTTTCTCATACTGAAAGCTGTTTTTTGTCACACTTCCCTAAATAATCTAAATATAACTTTTTCTTACACCAAAGTTTTCAGTGACTCCTAATGTACTACTTTATTTTACCTCTAATAGAGGCATATGACCTAAAAGGTTTCTGCATACACACAATTACTTAGCTGTATTACTTGATACTTTTATTTTAGTATTTTCGAGGTGACTGGAATATTCATATTTTAAAAGAGCTCTCCAGCTTCTGTCTTATGCAATAACTCAGTGAGGGAACTACACTAGAAATCTGTAGAGCAGGATATTTCATTATCTGACTATAGTCATAATGCAAATTAACCTAACACAAAGCATTTACTAATATCATTTTATGGTAGATTAGTTTGTGGAAAAGGTACCATAAATCATTATTATTTTGATGCATTAAACATTGAGATTATTGCTGCCTTTATTATCTGCCAACCTGTATGAACAGCATGGAAGACCATAGATGCAATAATCAGTTATATACAATGTAATTAGTTCTACATGGCAAAAATGTAGTTTCTGCCTTACATTTTAGTTGTCAATTTAGGATATCAGATATGTGTAAAAATGGATGAATTTAAGGTCGTATAGAGGAGATAAACTGGGTAGGCTTTAAATAACTAAGTTCGCAAGTGTAGACTTTAGTGAAGATTCCCTGAAATATTTTAACTAGAACTAGCATCACTGAATTTGTGTTTAAATGAGCAGTAATGATGCAGATCTATAGGTAGACTTCAGAGGGGAGGGATTAGCTGCAAAGGAAGCAGTTTGTGGTGATGTGTTATGAGAGTTGAAATTCATTGCAGTGTAGACACTCAAGCCGAGAATTAAACGAGGAACATTTAAAGGCTACTTCTATGTGCCAGTCAGTGTCCTTAGTACTGTATACATATCGACTCATTTAATCTTCACTACAACTTAGGGTCATCAGTGGCCCTTTTCTGAGTAAGCATACAAGCAGTACCTAAGCACAACAGCCACGAATTTAGCATGTTATTTTATAGACAACATTTCTGATTTTGTCTAAAATCACACACTTTTTTGTTAGTTGCCACGTTGACTAAAGACTGGTTATTTTACAATGGTATGAACTCTCTATCTCACACGGTCTTTCATGCCCCCCGAAGATTGACTCAGGCTTATAAAACAGACCAGCTGAAAAACTTGAGAAAACAGATGCATTCCAAGACCCTGAAGACCCAGGTTCAGAACAGTCAGTATCAGATCTTCCTCATTTTGTTGACAAAAGCAGGTCACAGTCCAGCCCAGAAAGGAAGGCAGGGAAATCAGCTCCATCCTGTGATGATAGGAGCTGCAAAGTCACATTACAAAGGTGAGAAGGGGAGAGATGAAGAAGAGAGTGGGGTAAAGCTTGCAGTCTTCCACGGTAGGTATTATCATCATCATCTATTCACAGATAAAGTAACAGATGCACAAGGTTGTTAAATAATTTACCTAGGTCATCAACTAAAAGTTTACTAAACAGCATACCTTCAGTATCTGCTGTCAAAGGAATTTATCTGTATTTCTCCAGGGTGTTCATAAACAGAAAAGAATTAGAAAATCTTTATGAATAAAAGGAATCAGTATGATTCAATGTTTGATTAGATTGGAGCAGGGAGTCAAAGAATGACTGAGAAGGCAGAAATTTGGAAAAATAGCAACACTGTTAAGAAGTGACAGCTTTTATGAATTGCATCATCCACAAATTTTAAAATGGTGAGATGGAACCAGTGAGATGGCTCAGCAGGTAAAGGCACTTGACACGCAAGCCTGGCAACTCCCTTACACCCATGTAAAGGGAGGAGAGAATCAACCACACAGTGTTGTTTTCTGATATCCACACATGTGTGGTGACACGTGTACCCACATATCATGTATACACACAGCAATAATAATAGTAATAGGAAAAAATGTTTTTAGAAAGTAATTAGGTGACGTGATCAAGGCCTGGCCTTGAGCAGGAATTGGTATGATCTGCAAACTTGAGCATTCATGATTGAGTTAGTTCCATGTTGCTCAGGTGACTGTGTCCATTTGGGCTCTGTAGGTAGAGAGCTTCACTCAAAAGATCTGCTAGACAGAAAGATTTGGGTCTCGATCATTGAAAGCATAAGACTAGGGAAATGACCCAGGGAGACTAGAAAAAAAGAGTCAAGGACAAAATCCAAAGAAATACAAAAGCAGTACAGAGAAACAATATCAAGGGAGTATAGAGTACTTTTCAAAATTCAGCTGATTAAAATCAATAAACACCAACATTCAACTCCAGAATATCTTCTTTCCCTACTCATAATGTCCCTAGATAATATTTCTTAAGTGCTCTGGGGAGTAAATCTCAATATACCAACATCTTAAGATGGCAAAATTGAAATTAGAACCAAACAATCAGAAAAACAAACTAACAAAAACTAAAACCGAGCCTGATGGAGTTGTATACTCTTTTAATCGTAGCACTCTGGAGGCAGTGGCAGGCAGATCTCAGTGAATGAGACTGAGTCCAGCTTGGTCTACATAACAAGTTTCAGGCCAGCTGGGACTACAGGGAGACCCTGTCTAATAACAACAAACAAACAACACAAGAAAACCCAAAATGAAAAAGGAAAAATAAATAAGTGTAATTGGATAGACCAAGGAACTAACAAGATAGTATAGAATTGTCACCCTAAGATCTAAAGGCAGTTCAGGGGCCAGAACAGTAGGAACAATATCTAGGCTTGCTTTATCCTGGGAAAGAGTACAGCAATGCAGAGGATATTTTTGAGAGACTAAGTTGTACTTTGGGCAGCCTCAAAGATGTGGGACTGCGAGAGTTGAGTCTAGGACCTACCATGGGAGATATATATAGTGAAACCATTCACTTTGGTCTGGTGCCTTTCAAACCTGCCTTATGGTCTACAAAAATAAACCAAAAACAGATAAAGCTTTCCAGAGTACCTCCTCTTTTAATCATCTATTTCTTGATTTACTTTAAAGAGGTTTATTAACAGTTCTAATATCACTACCAAGTCTACTGTGACTTAGCTATCAACACAAACAACTGTAAACTAAAAGATTTTTGTGAGATGGTAACATAAATCTAAGCTTCAAATTATTTTTTTAAAGTATCTAAATTGAGCTCTACATGCAATCAGAAACAACCAGGCACACTGGAAGATAAGGCACAGGAGCAAAAGCAACATAGACAGAGAAAGGAAGCATCAGACAGTAAGACCAAGACCCACAGAGACTTCAGATGTCGGTGTTCACTCCTAAGTATTTATAAAATAACTACGAATACTGTCCAAAATGGCAAAAGATAAGATCAAGACAATTATCATAGAACTAGAAAATCGACATGGCATCTACTTGAAAATTCTAGAAGTCAAAGAAAATTGTAGAGCATCAGTATATAAAATACAAGAGTAAAGGGCCCACTGAGAAAGATTGCATAAAAGATTTTAGAATACCAAAGAAAACAAAGAATGCAGAGAAAGATGTTTGAACAGGTCATTCAAAAAAGAGTCAATAAGTATTTTTAAGTGGGTCTTATTTCCCTTGCAGTAGGTAAAATTCAAATAAAAAAATACAACTACACAATTGCCTTGATGACTAAAATTTGAGAAGACCAAAAATTCCAGGTGTAGGTAAGGCGCTAGAACAACAGTGATTAACATATATGTATAGCCAAAGGGAAGAGAAGAGTTCATTGGTGAACAGGTCCTAGGAATGGACAAGTACAAGTACTGATGGAAAGGGGACAGAGATAGTTTGGCAGCAAAATATTGAAAAAGTATTGTGTGAGGAGAGTCAGAATGGAGATCTTTACTTTGTCAACCAGAGTGAGAACATTCATAGAGGGGAGAAAAAAGGAGGATTCCTAATAGAATCTACAAATGTTAAGCAAAATCCTGGATAGCTATTATAATGAATGAAAGTGAGATTATGGCAGGCCTATATAAGAGAGACTGAGACTATTGCTAAGAAGGCTGATAATAATAGAATCAATGACGTTCCTGTGGCTCTAATCTTAATGTTGTAGGGATGTCCCCACTCTTAATGATGCAGTAGTATCAAAAGTATCACTCCAGGTGTTCTGAGGCCAATTCCTTCATTTAGTGGGTGTGATGATTACTTTTGTCTACTTGACACCATGTAGAATCACCAGGAAAGGGGTCTCAACAAGGAAATGTCTAGATTAGATTGACCTCTGGGCATGACTGTGAGAAATTTCTTTAAATGAGTTAATAAAGCCATAAAACCCACTCTGAATATGGGTGGTACCATTTCATGAACTGGGCCCTGAACTGAGTGAAAACCTGAGCATAAATATTAATTCTTTGCTCTTTCTCTTAAATGTGGACATAATGTGATTAGCTGCTGTGTTCCTACTGTCATGATTCCTTGTGGTGATGAACTGTAATTTGGGATTGGGAGCCAAATAGACCCTTTCCCCTTAAGGTGCTTTTGTTAGGGTATTTTGACACTGCAACAAGTAAAGCAACTAAACAAGGGGGAAATGTTTATCCACTGCCTTCAATCATTGAACTAATCATATATCTGTATATCTGTCACAGTTCGTTAACAGAGGAAAGCGTGCAGAGAAAGTGAATACAGAATACTTTACCTTGAATCCCTGATTCAAATGGAGATGACTTTGGAGAGCTAGTTAACACACATGCTTGCTAGAGGTAGGAATTTAAACTGTCCTTGGTACCCCAGAATCTGTGTCACCTAACCCATCACAAGCAAAATGGCCAAGGCCCTCAAATGTTACTAAACTCTTCCTCTAGCAGGAAAGATCTAGTAGCCATTGAAGATCTTTCTAGCTTCTCCCACTTCTCATAGTCTGGGCACACTTTCTTATATGTTTCATGGTCTAGTTAACTTTTCCTAAAGTCTGGAAAGCTTCAAAAGCCTGTTGACAGCAAGGATTTTTAAAAGTCTTTCCTAAGACAGCCAAAAATCTAGCTCACAGTCTGCAAAGAAACCTTGATTTTTACAAGCCAACCAGTGATATAGGTTTCCCAGCCACACTCAATTACATTCCCTTACTTTAGTTCAGTTTGCATATGAGTTTTACAAAGCTGAGTTTGACGAGATGAAATGTTGTTAGGAACTAAAAGTCAGGATCATGGAAACACCTCACCAGAGATATATTTAATTAAAATGACTTATCCCAACAGCAAAAGAGCAGGTAATTCTGTAGGTTGTCTCCCACACTTCCTCTTCTTACTGTGAACTCTCACGTGATCAAAACCAAAACCAAAACAAAACAAAATGTGTGACCCTGAGTACATAGGATTTGGAAAGGCAGATGTGTTTGCTTACACAGTTTTGCCTCTTCTCACTCCAAGTACCAGAACAGGCAGTGAAAGTCTAGACAGATTTTCAACAGCAACCTTATCATGTTTGAAAATTTGCTCCTAGGTCACAGGAGGGAAGTCAGAGTCCAACTGACAGTATGTCAAAAGGCCTCAGAGCCAGTGAAGAAAGCTCCATTAAGTTCATAAAGGTCGAGTATCTTTAGAAGTGGGTAAATTAAAACAATATGAGATGACTTGTCTAAAACCTTAATCTGTTTTCTAATTTTGCAAAGCAGTTTAGGGCCTGTATTCCTAGCAATGGAAAACATAAAAATGAACAAAATAAAATTAATGTTAGAGTGCTAGATATTTTTTGTTGGTGATGATGGTGATGGTACTAAAAATAAAAATAACACAAACATAAATATATGACATGAGTTCCTATAACAACTTGAAAACCATGGGCATACCCAAAGAGTGTGTACCTACTGTCAAATTGGAGTGAGTCAAGAAAGTATTGGGTTGCACAGATAGTACCACAGACAGCTATTAAAGTCTAATCCAGTGTCACATTTCTGCCCAGGGCTGGATAACTACCAACCCAATTTGCTGGCTTCACTTGTTCTGTGTTTCTTCATTGTTTCAAGCCAGGGAGAGACTTATCTTAATAATGGGTCAATCCTCAGCCAAATGTGTTCAATTGAAGGCCACCATGGGAGAATGGCAGGATATTGTCTTTCCAACAGCAAGTGAATTGCAGGCAGCTTAAGGCAATATCCATTTCACTATAATGCTGGTTTATGTTACAACCCTTTTCAAACTTGTAATTGCCCTGTATTGCTGACATTTATAGACATGCACTATTTTAAATGAAAACACAACACTGAGGTCAGGAGGAGGTTCTGGGGACAGCAGAGACCCCAGGTGAAGCCAAAGGGAGAAATTACTTTAAAACTTCTAAATGCCAAACATGTTTGAGAATAAAGAAGAAAAAAAATAAAGTCTTAGGGCAGAAAAAACATTAATCATAGCTCCATGGTATAAATTAATAATAGCTATATTTAATACTCTTAAGTAAACATTCTATGGTTGGATTATGTAATTTTTAAATGAAAGTAAATATTATTCACTTGGCTTGGTAAGTCTGGTAAGTCTCAGCTTATGTGGGATAACTTTGAATATGACTTCTTTTCTTCCAATTTCACTTTTATTTGTTAGAAGGAAACACACCAAGTTAACCAGGTTTGTCAGCTGCTTTTGGCAATTACTATATGCTGTGAGTCTTTTAGATCATTATAAAAGTCACAATGACTGAAATAATATTACACATTTACACAAGGCTTTTCACCTAGTATCTCATGTCCTATTCTAAGTAATAAATCACTCATTCCAGAGGCTCCAATGCAGTTATGAGGAGTAATTTCTCCCAGGTAACTCCAGAAGAAACAGGGTTGCTTGGAATCATTTTCACTTCATAATCATATGTTCATTCACTGAGTTATTGAGTCATTGATTCATGACTTGAACAAATATGTATTGTAGCTATAGGTGTATTTAACAACATAGTTTTCAGGCTATTTAAGTGCTAAAGAGCTTATACTATAGTTGGGTTTTAGAAAATCAATTAAGATCCTACTCGAAATAAATTCTATTCAGCATCATGCAATAAGATATTAAAGAACAGACACCAGTGATTTTAATAGGAGTTTATATATATATATATGTATATATACATATATATGGATAAAATTTTAGGAAAAACATCTTTTAAAATAAAGTAATCACCATTATTTCTACTACCCAGGGACATTGTTAATAACTTAGCATAAAAACTGTTGGCCAGTCGTGGTGGCGCACTCCTTTAATCCCAGCACTCGGGAGGCAGAGGCAGGTGGATCTCTGTGAGTTCAAGGCCAGCCTGGTCTACATAGTGAGTTCCAGGACAGCTGGGGCTACAGGGAGACCCTGTTTCAAAGACCAAAAAAAAAAAAAGTATTGACTGTTAATTTTTTTCTGTATGTATATAAAGTATAATCACTTGTAACATGAATAAATTCATAATCTACATATTGACATACAGCTAATTTTAAGATTTATTTTTATGGGTATTTTGCACTGTGATAAAATTCAACCACAGAGAATTATGAAATTATACAAAAGATGATGGGATTTTTTGCTCTTAATTCCATTTTAAGTTGTTTTAATTCTGTTTCATATTTATTTTTAATTCAGCTTTTGGATCACAACATAAATTCAAACATGAAAGCACAGAATACAAGTAAAATGAACTGCAAGATATATAAAAATGACAGTGTAAATGTATTTTTGGCTTTTATATTCTTTCCCCCTTCTTAAAAACTAAAAAATAAAATAACTATAAATCCCAGTTGATGGGCATACAATGTATAATTATTCAATTGTGGCTATAACAATATAAAAGAATGAAGAAAACAGCTACAGAAGCAAAGTTTTATATACTATTAAAATCTAATTTATATTAAACAACTAAATTATGATAAATTAAAATGCTATAGCAAGCTTCAAGGCAGACATTAAAAGTACAATAACTCAAAAACATAAATTAAACAAAGAAACTAAAGCGATACACTAAAAAATATCTGTTAACACAAAGAAGGCAGTAATGGAAGGAATATGAGAAAATAGACGTAACACACAGAAAATCATCAATGGGTTGGAGAGATGGCAAAGCCATTAAAGGCTCAAGCTGATAACCAGAAGAAAATCATAATAAGGCCAGATATGATGATACACACACGCAATAACCTCAGTATTCAGGAGATGTAAGCAAGATTATTGCTATAAGCCTTGGGCCAGCCACAACTATACAATAAGACTCTATCCCAAACAAACTGACGAAAGAAAGAAAAATAACTAACAAATGGGAAAGTATAAATCTTTATCACCAGTTATATTAAACATAAATGGATTAAGTTTTCCAAGCAAAATGCAGAAGTTTAACAAAAAGAATGGGGAAGAGAGGACAGAGGGAGTTAGGGAGGAAGGGAAAGATGGAGGGAAACAGAAAATCCAGTCCATACGAACTCTGTGTTGTTACAAAAATTCACTCCAAAGTCAAAGTTGCAAATAGGTTAAAAACAAAAGGATAGGAAAAGTTTCACTTTACATACAGTAACCAAAATAAAGAGGCATAAACGAGGCATTTTATAATGATAAAACAATCCATCCAAAAGATACAGCATTTATAAACATATATGGACTTATCAATGAATTACCAACAAACATTGAGCAAAACTAACTGAACTAAAATGAGAAATAGATAAGTCAAAAATAATAATTTCTAAATATGTTGCTTCCATTAATGGATAGAATAAGGCAGAGAATCAATAAAAAAGGATAATTTGGACAACATTCTAAGCCAATGAGACCTAACAGCATCTGAGAAAGTCACTCACAAACAGCAAAATACATTCTTCTTAAGTGCACGTGGAATTTTTCCTAGGAAATGCCATATGCTGGAGAGACAAGTCTCAGTAAATATAAAAGGATAGAAATCATAGAAAGTACGTTTATTGACCATAATATAATGAAATAAAAAATCATTAGTAGAAGAAAACTGAAGCATTTCACAAACATATGTGGAAATTAAACTCATTCTTCCATAACCAGTGGAAGAAGAAATAAATCACAAGGGCAAGAAAAATTTCTGTGCTGAATGCAATGAAACTTACAAGATGCAGAAAAGCATTCATCAAGGGAACATTTATAAATGCACATGCCTACATATAAAGAATACAACTTTAAATTAATAACCTATACCTCCCCAGCCTGAGAGAAATTAATAAAAGACCAAACTAAACTCAAAACAAGCAAAAAAAGTAGTAAAGGGAAGAAATGGGGAATAGACAAACAGTGCAACCAAGATAATTGTTTGAAAAGATCAAAGTTTTTTTTTAAAACTTTAGCTAAAGTATCCAAGGGTAGAAAGACAAATTACTAAAATGAGAACTGTGATAGGGTACCCCTTACTAACCATTCAGAAATAAAGAGAGAATAAATACTATGAATAATTGCATGTTAACAAATTAGACACCCTAGACGATGCAGGAAAAAGGCCATAAAGACACAAATTGCAAAATGTGATGAAAAAAAAAGAAAAAAAGTTATGTAGAACTATAACTTCTAGACATATTGTAAAAGGAAAAGAAAATTCCTTCAAAAAGAAAGGTGCAGGACTACATATCTTTGCTGGTGAATTTATCAACATTTAAATAATTAACATCAGTCCTTTTGAATGACTTCTCAAAAACCAGTGAAAGAAATACTGATTCATTCTAGGAAGTTAAATACTACCCTTAAAAAACAAAATTATTATAAAAGGAAAATTAGAAATACCCCAATGAGTATATATGTAGCAATCTTTGACACATAATATGAAAGTGAGATGCAACATCATCTAAACTTGGATTAGTTACCATGACCCAGTTGGATTTAGCCTATGAACACAATGTTTGTTCATACAATGAACGTTAATCAGCATATTAATAACTCCATATTAACAAAAGTAAAAGATGAAGCATATGATTATTTCAATTACTGCACAGAACACATTGGCAATGTCTAACATCTTTTCATGATTAAAACCATGCAACTGGCGGCAAATGGGATATAATTTCCTCAACCTGATAAAGGGCACCATGGAAAATCTGCAGCTTACATCATACTTAATGGTGGAAAATTGGAAGCTTTCTCCCCCAAGAAATGAGACAAAGATTTTCCTTCTCCCCTCTTCTATTCAGTAATGTGTGGGAGGTTCTAGCCAGGAGTTGAGACAATTGAAAAGAAATAAAGGCATTCAGATTGGGTAAAATGGAGTAAAACTGTGTTTTGTTTTCAGGCTATAATCTTATATAAGGAAAACCTCAAGCAACCCATAGATTAAACACATACAAAATACTATAAGAGTTAGTGAAATAATTCAATAAGATTGATTGTGAAGACAAGGTCAATATACAAAAAATCCATTTTATTTATATAAACTCAGAAAATATTCTAAAAGTAAATTTAAGGGTATAATTTCATTTATCATAGCATCAATATAATAAATTACTTAGGACTTTTTTCCTTTTTAATCAAACTCTTGTGAATTTCATGCAATTTTTTAAATCAAATTTAAATCCAATCCTCTACCTGCACCCCTCATTATTACTCCCTGCCCAGTTCCATGTACTATCTATTATATTTACTTTAAAACAGTAGAAGATATAGAATTCTGTGACCTTAGATAAGTCAACGGCTATCTATATATGACAAAAATAACTCCCATAACTGAAGGGAAAATAAATAAAGTGTACTTGACACTAGTTAGGGCTCCCTAGAGAGACAAAACCAATAGAGAGAGATAGATGATTAGATAGATGATAGGTAGGTAGGTAGGTAGGTAGGTAGATAGATGATAGATAGATAGATAGAATTTGTTAGGGGGTAACTCATGCAATTATGAAGTCTGAGATGTTCCACTAAAGCATATGACAGCTGGTAAACAAGGGAGCCAATAGCATTGCTCAGTTGAAGTCTGAAGATTGCAAAACGATGAAAAGTGACTGTGTAACTGAAGCTGAAGACCTGAGCAGTCTAGGGTGGTGGAATTAGGCTGGTGTAAACTTTTTTCCATTGCTGTGACTATTACATGACAAGAAACAACTTAAGGAATGATGTTCTTTTGGATACAGTCAGAGGTTTAGAGTCCATCATGGCAGAGAAGACTCAGTCTCTGAAGGCAAGAGCATGAGGCAGCTGCTTGTTATATCATACCAAAGTAGAGCTTGGGATGGGGGCACGGTGGGACCCAACTCCCGCAATCTATTTTCTGCAGTTGGGCCCATCTGTTAAAGGTTTTACAACCCACTCTCTCACCCCAAATTCCACCCTCCACCAAAATACTATCAGGGCCAGCAGACTAGTGCTTATTGCCACATCTAACAATCAAAGTTCGATCTTTGTGACCCATATGATAGGACAGAATTGACTCCCAAGCATTGTCCTCTAGCTACACAGATGCCATGGTATGTGTGTGTCCCTTCACACACACAACTATAACAAATAAATAAATAAATGTAAATTTAAAAAGCACTGCTAACTGGAAACCAAGTGCTCAGTCACATGATCCTATGGGGGACAATTTACTTGCAAATCATAATAGATAGGGATTAACTGGCATAAGTCTCAAAGTTCAAAAGCCAGAAAACCTGGAGTTTGGATGCCAAAAGATAGGAAAGTATCCCAGTTCCAGGAGACAGAAAGCAAATGGGTCTATGACCTGAATTTTCATTCCCTAGTGGCCCTCAGCTAATTGTGTCTGACAGTCTTTCTTAAGGGTGTAAGTCTATCAACTGACATGCCAAGCTCCTCTAGAAACACTCTCACAAATACACTCATAAACAATGCTTTACCATCTACTTCTGTATCCTTTAATCCAATCAAATTTACAACTAGAAGAACCATCTCAGACTACATCAAAATTTAACACTTGCTATATTCAAGGTTACTATAAATAAAGTAAAAAGACAATCCACACAGTGGGAAAATATGATTGCCATTCATTCATCTGAAAAGAATCTGCCATATATTATAGCCAGGCATGGTGGCACATGCCTTTAATCCCAGCACTTGCGAGACAGAGGTAGGCAGATCTTTGTGAGCTCAATACCAGCCTGGTCTACATAGCGAGTTCCAGGCCACCTGGGGCTACATGGAGACCCTGTCTCAAAAACAAAACAACAACAAAAAAAGAATCTACAATATATTATGTATAAATAACTAATAGAATTCAACAAGAAAAAACTACTTTAAAATTGGCAAAGTATAAATACAGATGTTTCTCTGAAGATGTATAATTGCCAACAAGCACATGAGATGTTCATGGGTTTACCCATAAGCCAAGTGTAAATCCAAACCACAATGAGATTTCCCTCCAATCACAAGGATGACAATAGCTTAAAAAAAAAAAAAAGAGCCTTAGTAACCATGTGGAGAAACTAGAACCCTCATATACCATTTAGGAAAATGTAAAATGCTATAGTTGTAGAAAGCTATTTGGCATTTCTTCTCAATGTTAAGGGTAGAATTACTATGTAACCCAGATATTTTCCTCTTAGACACATGAGAAGATATATTTTTGAAACCTAAATAATTCTAGAAATATAATCTATAAACTATAGCTTTACATTGTGGTTATGCTTAATCTTTATAATAATAATCAAGTGACAACCTGGGGATTTTGAGGAGCCACTTCATCAATGCCATGAAAACTCAAAACTTACATTGATACAGAAACTGGCATGTGAATATTCATAGAAGCAGTGTTCATAATAGCTCCAAAGTAAAAGCAGCCTAAATTCCATCTGAGGAATGACTAAAACAAATTGAAGCATATTCTTTTAATGGAATATTATTCACTCTCATAGAGGAATGTAATATTAATACATGCCACACATAAATGAATTGTGAAAGCATTATACTAAGTGAAAGAAGCCAGATAGGAAAAGCCACATTTTGTGTAATTATATTAAGTTCTCAAACTAGGCAAATACACAGCGTCATGAAGTAGAATACTGGTTGCCAGGAACTGAGATTGAGCAAGGACCGGCAATGACTGCTAAAAGACCTTTCTATGGGGTTGAAATGTTCTGGAATTAGTGGTGATGGTTTCACAATTTTGCAAATGCACCAAAACCCACTGAAATATATGCTTTAATGTGGTATATGAACTGTATTTTAATTTTTAAAAATATTTTTTGTTTCAAATATATTGACAAACATGCTCAAAGGGTATGGATAATTGAAGAAATAAAATATTGAAGGGATGTATGTGAATAATAGAAATAAGAACAGAAAATGCACATAGTAACCTAGTTAGTTGCTCAGAGAGATATAACATACATGATGAAATAAGAAACCAAGTCAAGAAGAAAATTCTAGTTTATTTTATCTGTGTTCTGTCCACTTACAGAGCACACTTAATTGGGAGCCCATCTGTATATCTGGATGTTGGCAAAATGTAAAACATTAACAGATATATTTTTGAAACCTAAATAATTCTAGAAATATAACCTATAAAATATAGTTTTACATTGTGGTTATGCGTAATTTTTATAAGAATAATCAAGTGACAACCTGGAGATAGTGAGGGGCCTCTTTGTCAATGAATAAATGAGCTGCTAATGCACATTAAGACACTGTTACAGGCGCAGAATTCCGAAGAGCTTTAAAATTTGCTTTGCAGCCAGGCATGGTAGTGCATACCTTTAATCCCAGCACTTGGGAGGCAGAGGCAGGCGGATCTCTGTGAGTTCAAGGCCAGCCTGGTCTACATAGTGAGTT